>NC_090241.1:6705000-6830000 GCF_024489055.1 Chanodichthys erythropterus | reverse complement strand
TACACAGAAAGACACTGACAACACAAGACGTCATGCAAAAGCTAAAGACATCTGTCTGACCCATGTGTTCATCAGTGTTATTTTAGTATTATTAATATACTATTGTAGTACTTATTTTATATATTGAATAAGCTTTTTATTTTTATAGTTTCCATTTTCTTTTTAATTTAGTTTTGCTAATTCTGTTTTGTATGGAAGCTTGTTTCTGCCACGGAATAAAAAGTAAAAAAGATAATTGCAACTTTTAGTCTTACAATTCTGACTTTATAACTCACAATCTTGATTTTCTCTATTTTCCTCGCAATTCCGAGTTTATGACTCGCAATTTGGACTTTTTTCTTGCAATTTCAAGTTTATATCTCACAATTCTGACTTTTTTTTTTTTTCACACAATTTTGAGTTTATAACTCGCAATTTTGACTTTTTTCTTCTTTTCTTCAGTTTTAGTTTTATTAATTTCAGTATTTTAACTTATGTTTGTTTGTATTTTCGTTTACTTTTTTTTTTAAGTTCTTCATCAAATTTTTCAAATATATATTTCAGCTTAATTTCAATGACCAAAAACTATTTTTAATAGCTTTAGTTAACACTGGTGTACATACACGTACACAAAACTAGTGTAGTAGACAGATGTGAGAAGTCTTTGTGAACGGCCCCTACATCTACAAAACCATCAATATACTGAATTTTTAAAGCCACGTTTTGTAAATTCAGTGCATTTATGAGCCACAATAATGTAATTTCTCAGCAAATATATGACATTCAGTATTACTAATTAATTCAGCATACCACAATCAAATTGATTAAACGTTTTAATCGATTGATAGCCTAAGCAGATATTGTAACAACTATAGTGCAAAACATCTGTAGCCCTAGTCTGCAGTTTTTTATGCCAAGTTGTTACCCGTACTTTGTATCCAAGGGGTGACAGGTTGGGGCTGCTGAGGTCTTCCATCTCTGAGCCACTGGAGCCAGAGGATGATACACTGATCTGATCAGCAAGAGTTTTCTTTGAGAAGTTCTCACTGCCAGACAGCAATCTGCAGTGAGCAGAAGAGAAACACAACACAGAAAAGAAAAAAAAAAAGTTAGCAAAATGTCTTATTACATTCTGAGTCTGAGTCTAAGCCTAGAGGCCCCTATATACTTCAAGTGAAATCGAACTGGTGTGACGTCATTTCGAACAAAGGCCAAAACGAGTTTGAAACAGCTTGCCAAAGCGAACTTTCCTGAAAAGTTTGCTGTGGCTGGTAAGCACCTTCGAACCACCACTGGTCTGTGTCAATTATGTAATAGGTTGGTGTGGCTCTGAGGCTCTGCCTTCTTCGATGTGGAAATCTTCTTCGGTTCACTTCTTCTGTTTAGTCCATCAAGGTCAGACACGAGTGAAAACATGAACACTCTAGAGAGCTGCTTTATAGTAGAAATCGAAGCTATAATTCGAATTGAAAGTTTTTCATGTTCAATGCTGTAAAAGCAATCAATTGTATAAAATGCTATACAAATAAATTTGTCATGACCGACTGGAGTGCCAAATTGCAGAGCTTGTGCAAACATATTCACATCCTGATCATATGCTTTCTTAACTGCCGTTTTCTCACAATTGACCCTTCGCAAAGACCCACTCCCCCTAAGTTACTGTTACTTTGTCCGACAAGCCATGGCGCTGTAACTGAAAAATACATCGTGGAGCAAAGCGGACACTAACAACACGTCGACAGACAAGACAGAGCAGGTTATGATATTAAACAAAGTCCCAGCTTTCAAATTGTGTGATTTTTTTTTTTAAAGAAATTTGAACAATAAAAACTGTTTTGTGGCTCTTTAATGTGTCGTGACAGATCGCTGTAGCGCCTCAGCTCAAGCGGCTCATGAACCGATCATCTCTTCCTACTAGTTAATTTATAGCATCAAATAAACATGAATGAACATGAGAAGAAGTGTTGTTTCAAACGTGGAAAGACGTCAGTACACGCCATTTTTCAAGTTCAAGTCTACCGAAGTTAATCTTCTAACTCCTGACTGCTTTGTCGGACAAAATGGCAGATTATGATTGGTTAGATCGCTTGTCAATCAAACTCCCGGTGAAGGGTCAATTGTCATTTTTGTTGTGTGATTATTTTGTTATTGAGAGATATTCATCTAAATGTCACTCAAAGCAGCATGGGTGGTATTGGGATGTTCGCTAACAGTATAATTAAAAAAAACTTTTGCGTGAGTATATTTGGGCCTTGAGTCCTTAGAATGGAAACATCTGCTTTGAAACTGTGTCTTATAAGAATAACAACACTCACGAGGTCAGTTTCTTGGTGATGAGCCGGTGGCTCCAGGGGTTGGGAGAGCCTGGACAGGGGTCAACTGGTGGCTCCAACTCTCTTGACAACTCATAACTGATGAGAAAGAAAAACTGACTGTTGGTATGTAAATATCTGAGATGCTGAGATGACAGTACCACTGCCGTGAATTCAAAGTCATTTCTTTTAATCTCAACCAACATTCTTAGCAAGTAAATGTTCATACTGAGAATGATCAGCAAAATGTGCAAAAGGCATCTCACCTCTTCTGGTCGGAAAGGGGCATGCTGCTGTTGATCCAGGAAATTATGTGAGGATGTGATTGTAGAGTGTACTGAGCACATGATGCCTGCAGCTGTCTGATCTGAGACAGGATCTCAAACTCCTGAATACAGAAAGGAACGGAGAGAGAAAGCCATGAGTTAACACTCTTGACCAAAACCTAGTGAGCTTCTTTTCATTAAAACAATATTTAAGATAATTGTACTTACTTTTCTACGCTTCTCAAAGTTGATGAGACCTCCCTGTGAGCACAAAGAAGAGTGTTTATATATTTGTTTATATATATTTTTTTAAACCTCAGTGTGGGAACTGAGTTAGAAAACACTATGGGCCAGATTTACTAAACAGGGCAAATTAGTGTGAGAGCTCAATTCCAAAAAAGCGGTGATGGGAGTGGAAAGTTCTGCATGACGTGCAAATTAAAGAACACACATACACAGCTGCATCTTTCCATAATGACCAACGCAACCTACCAAGAGCAGCTCAAATTAGCCTCTGGTTTAAGACTCTCTTTTTTTGGTGGTAAATAATGGCGCAAATAGCAGTACTAGTGCAAACCTTAGTAAATCACCTTGCATGATTCATTTAAATATTCTCGTCCCATAAATTTTGCATCTGAAAGGGAAACTCCTACAAATGCATTTGCATTAAGGTCAGCTGCAAAAATAACTGCGGCCATGCCTTTTCAGTGCTAAAATTTCACTGCGTGTCTTTAGTAAATCCTGACAGTAGTTTTTTTAATGCCAAAAGAGGGTTTGCGCTGATGTAAGCTGTTAGTAAATCTGGCCCCATGTCTATGACATGAATTAAGGTCTGAAAACAATTCTCACCTGTACATTATCACTTAGCGCTGTGTCCAACATGGTGAGAACTGTCAGATAAGTGCCCAAGTACGGCACCTCACCATTGGAGGGGTTCTGTCAGAAAATCAAAGTTGTCAGGCAAAAATACACTATTGTACAAATGATCAAAAGGGGTCGGTAAGATTTTAAAATATCTTTGAAAATAGTCTCTTATGCTCACCAATGCTGAATTTATTTGATCAAAAACATAGTATAAACAGTTATATTGTGAAATATTATTACAATTTAAAAGAAATGTTTACTATTTTAATATATTTTAAAATTACTTTATTTCTGTGATGGCAAAGATGACTTCAGCATCATTACTCCAGTCATCAGTGTCACATGATCCTTCAGAAATCATTCTAATAAGCTGATTTTGTGCATTTTATCAGTGCCAATTAATATTTTTGTGGAAATTTTATGTTTTTTTGTGTGTGTGTTTTTAGGTTTCTTTAACAAAGAAAAGAACATTATTTGAAATACAATTTTTTGTACACTTTTGGTAAATTTAATGCATCCTCACAGAATAAAAGTATTATTTTCTTTAAAAATAAAAAATCGTACTGACCCCACACTTTTGAACGTTACTGTATATTATATTTAAACACATGAATCCACAGACATGTTTCAATTAAAACTTCCTCTTTTAAGCACACACATCTTTTCCCAACAGCTAAAACCGATTCATGCCAAGTATATCCCTCATTATGGTAATACTCTTTTGAGTGTTTTAATTAATGAGCTGGCAGATTCACATTTAGACACATTTTCATTTTGGAAATGAAATTACTTGAGTCAAACTAGACCAGCAAGTAAATTAGCTGGTGCAGATGCATACATCCCAAACAGGGTAGTTGTTTCCCAGAAACAACATCTTAATAAAGTTTCAAAAGCAAGTTGTGCCAGTAACCTTAAATTAGACAAATGCACAACATTCAGCCAGGCCTTGTTATTATGAAGGTGATTCTAGTGAATCTTACCTTGTGCTTAGAAGTAGGACTAAGTCTGGGAGACTTTGGTGCAGAGTGAGTGTCTACCTCTGCTGACTGGCTTCCTTCCTAAATCAATCACAAATAAATACATAAGAGGACATTTGTCATACTGAAATGCAAACAGTCTGCGATTAAGTTAACCATATGACTGCCAAACAAGCACAAGATACACTGAAACAACTGGCCTGGAGAAACATTTACATAAATCACTTTAAAAGACTTTCAAAGCCAATCTCCCACACCTGAAGAGATGACACAATTCAAGATTAAGTGCAATTATAGAACATGATAAAGATGGAGGTTAAAGAGGAGTGGGATAGACTACACGAGCCACCATAGATAACAATAATGAATGTTTTGTTGTTATACACTGAACACTAAACACTGCAGAACATTGTGCGATGTTTTGCCTCCATAACAGTTTCTTTGCCAACAGCATGATTCTGCATTTTTTAACCTCATCTTTGTCCAGCCCCTATTGATTTACTCTTTGTATGCGAGCTAGAGTAAAAAGGGGTGTGGAAAATATTGAATGTTGCCAGGTAGCATCTTTTGAGATAGTAAAAGGGCATAAAAGCGCCATGGGATGAGATCACATCATAATCTTATCAGAAATTCAACAGTCTTATCAGCTCTTGCACATTGTAGGCCAAAGTGTTAGATATTGATGGAAGTTTGGGGTCAGTAAGAATTTTTTTTTCACCAAGGATGCAGTAAATGAAACAAAAGTTACAGTAAACATCTATAATTTTACAAAAGATTTCTATTTCAAATAAATGCTGTTCTTTTGAACTTTCCATTCATCATGTATCATATACAGTGTATGTATATATATATATATATATATATATACACAGTGTATATATATATATATATATATATATATATATATATATATGTCATGGTTTCCACAAAAGATTTTAAGCAGGACAACCATTTGCAACACTGATAATAATTAGAAATGTTTCTTGAGCACCAGATCAGCATCATGTGACACTGAAGACTGGAGTAATGATGCTGAAAATTCAGCTTCACATCACAGGAGTAATTTACATTCTAAAATATATTAAAACAGAAAACAGTTATTTTAAGTTGTACAAATATTTCACAATATTACTGGTTTTACAGTGTTATTGCTAAAATAAATGCAGCCTTGGTGAGCATAAGAGATTTTTTTGCAAAAACATTAAAAAAATCTTACTGACCCCACATTTTTTAATGGAAGTATACATAAATGTCAAACATTTTAGAAGATTAGGGTAGACAACAGGTAAAAAAAAACGGTGAAACTTACCTCTACAAGGATCTCTCGATTGATCAGCACACAGTTCTCATCAGAACAGGTGTCGCACAGCTGATCAAAAGCAGTCATACTCTCCCTGAAATTGGCATTGCACATTTTATGGATTTACATTTACTACTATGTATTATGCAAACTGTGTGCTTAACATTTCACTAAAGGTTTAATGGCTGGTTTATGTCAGGATCAGAAAGCACTACCTGCTGACTGCTGCCCAGGTTTTCTTTAGCCGGTAGACAGCATTGGACTGAAGAGCAGATAAGATGGCTCTTAGAGAGGAGAAGTTTCTTAACTGCCGGCACTCCTGTAAAACAAATAATAATAAAAAGAACAAATCAGCTTAAAATAATAAAACCATAAAGAAAAGAAAAGAAATATTAACTTAAACTCATCAAATATGCACCAACAAAATGTGATAAAGTTATTTTTAAATGCCCCTAATGCCTATTATAGTGCTCCTTGTGGCAATACTGAGAGCTGCAGGAGTGCAACATTTATATTATGTAAAGGCAACACACAGTTTCTCATTGAACGTTTTTACATAGAAAACCATTATAAAGAAGATGCTTAACCGTTCAGCGTGTTGCGTTCAAATTCTGGGCTCATCTAAATATAGTATGCATTGTCAATAAGGTGTATACTGAATTTAATCTTATAACATCACTGTTTTAGTACATTAAGGCACTATAATTTTTCACGTTAAGTGTTTTAGAACATCCTGCTGATTTTAGTGATTGAAATACTGCAGCAGGAGCTGTATATGCATCACAAGTGCCCCAAACTTGCATTTTGTTCACATATTTTTTGGTTTTCTTCCTTTGAAAGGTGATCTAAATATCTTTGGTTTGAAACAGATGGAAAATTGGCAGGCCTGTGCTGCAGTTCAATGGATGTTTTGCCCTCCAGGTAAACTATGAAAACTATGAACAGTATGTTTCGAGCCTTATACACACCTGAGCCACAGAGACCCACTTCTCAATAATCTTTGCCCTGTGCGTAGGGCTGCTACGAGGGCAGGATGGGGAGCCGGAAGGGGAGGTTGCAGAAGGGCACAGCAGAGAGGTGATAACGCAGTTAGTGACCGCATTAAACTGGGCGATGGTTGCACGGACCGTGGGCGCTAGATTCCGGTTCTCTTTCTTGTCCCTTTGAGACCAAATGCAGCCAAGGCAGTGAAACGGAACCACTTTGACAAAGAGTTCCTGAGAAAGAAATGGAAACAGGTGAATAAAAGTAGGCCAAAAATAAAAAGTAGCACCAATATGCAAAACTTGACACCTACAGCGTCTAATAGCGTGAGCTGCTCAGCTATCTCTTGTGCGGGGAAGGCCAGTACATCCCCCAACTCTTCTATGTCCTGTCTGTCCATGGTGTCTTCAGTTGCTGGACTCTCTACACCAGCAGCACTGGCTTCTGCTGATCTACCCATGTGCTTGTCTGTTGATTCATAAGAAGTTTTTTAGAACTGATGTTTGGGGTGTATGTGCATAAAAGCTAAATTAGCCATATTTCAAGACTTGCCTTCAGTCTGAAATTTTCTGAGAAGAGCATCGGCTTGATGAACCAGACGTCTGAAACAAAGGCGATGACGCAGATGAACACAGAGCAGCCGGAGAACCTGGTGATCCGGAGAGTCCCGAAGGTCCTCGTGATAATCGTCTAACCACAGCCGGATCAGACAGGGCAGAGAACTGCGCACACACATATACACACGCTCTTTGTTTTAGACTAATTATTGAAGCTCTTGGAATTAGGAAGAATAACCAAGTAAAAAAAAGTATAATGGTTGCATTGGCCAACCAGTTTTAATTTAAAGGTCATTATAAAATATTATTACATGGCACTCTGAAATACTTGATTCTGATTGGTCAGTCACGGTATTCTGCAGTCAGTTATTCCCCAGTAATGACCGTAGAAATGCTGTATAATGATCGCTCAAATGGGTAATTGAGGCTGTCACTCCAAATATTTTAAAATGGTTTCTTCTCAAATCAATATTTCATGTGTCCATCATTATTATTATGAAAAGCTGTGCAATAAGTGATATTGACCTATCAAAATCAAGACTTCCAGGAAGTTTCTGAGGATTCAACTCACCTCCTGATACAGACACTGTTGTCCAGATTGGTGACCATGTCCTCTCTACAGAAACAAATAAAAAAGTCCAAAGTTTATATTCAAAGCAGTTCTAAAATCCATAGAAGCTTTAAGATTATGAACATTGCAACAATTTCTGTTCATGTTTTTAACAAAAATGTGTCACAAGTGCTTTTTCAAGGCCTATTGCCTTTATTTATGCTTCAACAGAAACACAAAGAACTCTCAACGTTCAACAAAAGGGCCTCTGACGCCTCTGACTAGTCAAGAGAAACCTGTTCTAAAATGTGAGGTGTTCTCCTCCATTCCACTGCATCACTAATGCGTATGGTGTGACTGTCATGCTGCTAGCTAGTCATTAAAGGTGTCACTGGGAAACACTCTGAATTTAGAAATTTGGGCTTCCTCCTTCATTTGTTTGTTCACGGTCACTGAGCCTTACATATGCTGTGTAAATATCATATTTAAATAGATAAGGGATAGCCGAGTCAAAAACGGAAGTCAGTCAATGATTGATGAAGGTACCTTGAGAAGAAGCTGACACAATGACATAATGACTGAACTGCTAGAAGACATTTAACTATATTTTAGACAAAACTAAGCAAATATTGAATGATTAGAATGCTTATTTCTTTAATAGAACAGTTCTCTAACAAAAGATTTGCGTTACCCAGAAAACTTTCCATTTGTGTGCAAAATGGTTGTTTCCCAGAAAAACATTGTGTTCATTCACGAAAGCATTGAAATATAGTTTTTCTTCCAACCTCATATTAGAACACAAAGTTTCTCTAAAGAATGCAAAAGCATTTAAATGAGGATTCATAATGCCAGTTTTTCATTTTGGGAAGACTATACCTTTAAATTGTAAAAAAAAAAAATATATATATATATATTTATATATATATATATAAAATAATTTTTTTCCAGAGCTGTATAATATATATATATGTAGAAGTCTTTTATGCTCACCAAGTCTGCATTTATTTGATCAAAAATACAGTAAAAACAGTAATATTGTGAAATATTACTCCCTTTTGCAGTCACATGATCCTTCAGAAATCATTAAAATATGCTGACACATGAAATATGCTCATGAAACATTTCTTATTAGTTTCTTAAAGTTCGAACAGCATTTATTTGAAATAGAAATCTTTTGTAATAATACAATATAAAACGTCTTCGCTATCACTTTTAATCAATTTAATTAATCTTTGCTGAATAAAGGTATTAACTTAAAAAAATCTTACGGATGCTAGTATTTTGAACGGGAGTGTTAATGTTAGCTTAATGTCCCTGAACCATCTGAGGCAGCAATAAAATTGAGCATTTATGCTCACCTTTGAAACAGGAGTTCTATAAGAGCATTTGTGCTGGTAAAGGCTCTGTAGGTGGAGAGGAAGATTTGCGTGTAATCTGGGTCAGGGCACTTCGGGTTCACCAATTCTGTGACAAGACGCTCCAGAGTGGCTGCTTTAAGCCTGCGGACCTTCAGTGTGCGATACTGCATGAAGCCAAAGGCGGAATCGTTCTCAGCGGCATCAGGTGGGGGTTGGATGGGTTCTCGGTGAAGAGTGACCCCATAGACAGCCCCGTCTTCCACCTCCTCTCCCCACTCCTGCACTGGGTCCTGGACAAACAGAAATGTGGAATTTGTAGCTGACTATTGGAAAAATATGCACACATTGAACCTACTTTAAAACTTGGCATGATGCCCATTGCAGTGCTATTAAACAAAGACAGTGCCATCATAAAGAGTTTATTTTGCAGGCCTGATGAATGCAGTGAAACACACCGAAATTGAAAAAACAAATTTTCAACTGAAAAAAAAATGCCCGCAAAGCACTGACCTAACAATTCACCTGTCCAGGAAGAAATATACAAAGCAGGAGTTCTTTGGGAAAATACAGGCAAATTGTTATCCAAATTACAAGTGAGGAGGAGTGAATACACTTTATATTCACTGGCTTGAGAAGACAATACATTGGGTATTACTTGTGTCCTTAGGCTGGCAAATGCTTTCTCAGCAAAATCATCTACAATGCAATGTTCGAATTATGCTATAAGCAAATACACAAAACATTTTTTATGGTACTAACAATAACACCACTGTTCAATGATGCCCACACAAGAAAACCAGCCATTTTAATTTAAGGAAATATCATTGTAAAAACAAAAACATAACTAGTTGACACCAAAATACTCAATACTTTCTTACACAAATCCTCCTTGGTGGTAAAATGAAACCACGATTATTTGCATAGCAAATACCACCCCTGCATGAATAACAGCTGTGGGCGAATAAAAAAAAAATGGTATGGATTTTAAACAAAGACAGACTGTGCGACACACTGGAGTCAATTAAGTCCGGTGTTTTCTCTTTCTGGGCATACAGGGTTGTTGTTGGGCTGGTTGTTGACTGATTCAGATGTGACCAGCATTAGATGACCTCATAACAACTGACTTGAGAACATATTAGCATAATGTTGTCATCGGTCACCGATTCTTGAGAAACGGGACGGCCCATGATTTACATGCCATTAGTTTAAAAAAGGGAATAAGAAACATTTCCACATTGAAATCAATCACAGATTTTTACAATGTTCTTAAAACAGCCTATTCGATTTTCTTTTTGATTTATCAAAATAATGACATTAGCTATAAAATCACCTATAACTCAATACTTAAAAAATATAATTAACTGTAAACAAAATAATACACTACCATTAGAAGTGTGAGGTAGGTAAAGAAATTAATATTTTTATCTTAGCAAGGATGCATTAAATTTATCAAAAGCCACAGTAAAGACATTTATAATGTTACAAAAGTTTTCTATTTAACAAAAAAAAAAGTTTAAAAAAATTCTATTCATCAGAGAATTGTGAAAAAAATTTTTACCACATTTTCTACAAAAAATATTACGTAGTACAGCTGTTTTCAACATGAATAATAATTAAATATATGCATATTGGATTTCTGAAAGATCATGTGGACTGGAGTAAATTCAAAATTAAACAAAATTCAGCTTTGCCATCACAGGAATAAATTACATGTTAAAACATATTAAAATAAAGTTATTTAAATAATAATATTTCACCATATCACAGTTTATGTAATATGCAGCCTTGGCAAGCACATTTAAAGACATAAAAAATACTGATCCCAAATTTTTTAATGGTAATGTATATGAACTTTAAGAAAAATTTGTATTTGTTAAATAAACACTTCTACTATGACCTACAAAAAGAGGTGAAACTTAAAGGTGCCCTAGCACCTTTTTTTAAAAGATGTAATATAAGTCTAAGGTGTCCCCTGAATGTGTCTGTGAAGTTTCAGCTCAAAATACCCCATAGATTTTTTTTAATTCATTTTTTTAACTTCCTATTTTGGGGCATAATTAGAAATGAGCTGATTCAGGCTGCTTCCCCTTTAATTCTCGTGCTCCACGCCCCAAGAGCTCGCGCTTGCCTTAAAGGGATAGTTCACCCAAAAATGAAAATTTGATGTTTATCTGCTTACCCCCAGTACATCCAAGATGTAGGTGATTTGTTTCTTCAGTCGAACGCAAATTATGATTTTTAACTGCAACCGCTGCCATCTGTCAGTCAAATAATAGCAGTTGATGGGAACTTCAACTATAACAGTAAATAAAACTAGCTTAGACAAATCCAAATTAAACCCTGCGGCTCGTGACAACACATTGATGTCTTAACACACGAAACGATTGGTTTATAAACAGTACTTATATCATTTTTTACCTCTAATACACCACTATGTCCAACTTCGTTCAGCTTCCTGTTAGTGAGGTCAAAAAACGCGTTGTGATGTCTCGCCCATATACTTCAATGAGCGCAAGGCATCACTTCCGTTGTCAAATGCGATCAGACCTCACCAACCGGAAGCTGAACGGAGTTGGACATAGTGGTGTATTAGAGGTAAAAAATGATATAAATACTGTTCGGTTTCTCACACAAACCGATCGTTTCGTGTCTTAGGACATCAATTTGTCGCCACGAGCCGCAGGGTTTAATTTGGATTTGTCTAAGCAAGTTTTATTTACTGTTATAGTTGAAGTTCCCATCAACTGCTATTATTTGACAGACAGACGGCAGCAGTTGCAGTTAAAAATCATAATTTGCGTTCGACTGAAGAAAAAAAGTCACCTACATCTTGGATGCACTGGGGGTAAGCAGATAAACATCAAATTTTCATTTTTGGGTGAACTATCCCTTTAAACAACATAAAAAAAAGTTCAAACAGCTAATATAAATCTCAAAATGGATCTTTACAAAGTGTTCATCATGCAGCATGTCTAATCGCGTAAGTACAGTGTTTATTTTGATGTTTACATTGATTCTGAATGAATTTGAGGCTATGCTCCGTGGCTAACAGGCTAATGCTACACTGTTGAAGAGATTTATAAAGAATGAAGTTGTGTTTATGAATTATACAGACTGCAAGTGTTTAAAAATAGCGAAGGCTCTTGTCTCCGTGAATACAGTAAGAAACGATGGTAACTTTAACCACATTTAACAGTACATTAGCAACATGCTAACGAAACATTTAGAAAGACAATTCACAAATATCACTAAAAATATCATGTTATCATGAATCATGTCAGTTATTATTGCTCCATCTGCCATTTTTTGCTATTGTCCTTGCTTACTTACCTAGTCTGATGATTCAGCTGCGCACATCCAGACGTTAACTGTGTGTTCACACCGTCGGCGGCGAGAGCGTCAAAGTGACACTAGTCATTCATTTTCAATGAGAGCCGGCGGCGAGCTCCGACGAGAGCGGCGTGACGCGTCTTGGACGGTGAGAGCAGCGAGGAGAGTTGAAATCAGGTTAACTTTATGGTAATGAGCTATGACACGGTTCGGCGGCAACCAATTGGAATGAAGAGGTCATCGCTTGAGAGGCTTCCGATTGGTTGATGCGAATTGTCATTTACTTTGACACTCTCGCCGGTGGCGGTGTGAACGCACAGTAATACTGGCTGCCCTTGTCTAATGCCTCGACCATGGGCTGGCATATGCAAATATTGGGGGCGTACACCCCGACTGTTACGTAACAGTCGGTGTTATGTTGAGATTCGCTTGTTCTTCGGAGGTCTTTTAAACAAATGAGATTTACATAAGAAGGAGGAAACAATGGAGTTTGAGACTCACTGTATGTCTTTTCCGTGTACTGAACTCTTGTTATTTAACTATGCCGAGGTAAATTCAATTTTTGAATCTAGGGCACCTTTAAACCTGAGCTCAAAAAGGGGACATGTAATATGTTGTTATCTAGTTTCTTTATGCAATTGTGACTAGATTAAACTTACAACCACTGTATGCCAACTCTCTTATAAATTATGAAGGAATTATTATTAAGCATTAAAGAAAAAATTAAGAAAAATGCTGCTGTATTTAATATATATTTGACATGTAAAACATGTAAGCTGTCAAGCCTGGTGGTGAACATGTTAAACAGAATTATCCTAAATTATTCTGATGTAGGCTACATACAAATAGTGATTTTTCACAGACTGCATCTCACAAATCATTGCTCTGCAGCAATAGCTCCATGAATATCACATAATATGCAAATTTGGAAAAGGTTGTGCTTCCAAGTAACCCAAGGACAGTCTATTCCTCTAACAAATCAAATGCTGTGAAAATCACAAGTGCATTCTTCCCAGAAATTCCAGTCAACCATAACAGAGAGCTTTCCAAGCCAAAGCCCATGTCTCCTTTAAAACTGTGCCATGGAAAAAAAGCACAGGGAATGATGTGAGAGGGAAAGATGAAACTATCACAGGTCAACTGTGAAACAGCACACTGTGTGCACATCTTCAATCTACAGGTGGATCTGGGAACAAACACTAAATCAGTTCTATTGTGAGACTCCCGGGGGAAAAATTAAGCGCCACACCCTCCCGGAGTCCTCATTACATGTAAACCCTCGGGTTAATCGCTTCGAAAGGCCAATAACGCATCTAAGTGTAAAACCATTAAGGTTTTTGTCAGTGACAAAAGAAAGTACTGAGATGTCCAGAAAGAAAGAACAGGAAATACTGCATTTTCCATATCATTCAGGTGAAGAGAGAAACACTTGGTTCATTTGCGCTGAACGTCGCGCAACGCGCTGCGCTTCCAAGACTGGTGAAAATATTTCTCTCTAACGTTAGTTATTTTAATTTCTTAAAATCACATTTAACAAACTTAATGTCCTCGATAAAATAGTTTAACTCATAAAGTGACTTACCATTGTGAACTCCCATTTCCCCATGTTCTCAGCTCTCTATTCTTCAGCCGTATGATCAAGCAGTGTAAGCGTTCCCACTTTCCATTAGCGCAGCAAAAAACTTTGGAAACTATATTCCTTAGTCAGCTGGTGTCAAAGTTGACTGTCATGTCTAGAGAGCTGCAAGGAATGGATAACTTTGCGTTGTTCGGTTTAATCAAACTCCCTAGTGAAGATAAAGTCAACTTCTTGTACATTTCATACCTACTGTAGCCTACTACCTTTATTGTCATCTATAAATATGCTTTAACAGAAGTCTGTGGTCCAAGAAAATGATTATCGTTATGATTATGTCGGTGTTTTATTTTAGCTGTCTAAATAGCACACAGTGCACCTGTCAAGCGCTTTAAAAGTGCCGTGGGTTGGTCTCTCGACGTAAACAATTGCGTCTAGTATGACGTACGGGACGCGCTTATTAATATTAATTAGGTTACATGAAGATCAGCGAATCATACTATGGTGAGCGCTTGGGTTATAAATATTTATTAGGTTGTATGTCCAATTGCGTCTGGGAGTTTACTAAGCAACTTTGCATTGCTAAATTAATAGGCATAGTCATTTTTTTTTTTATAATATCAAGTGTCTATAGTTTCTGGTATGAGAATTCAGGGTATATAAAAAAGAGAGACTCTGGAGAATTAAACTAAATAGATACAAAGTAAGTAGCAACATCTAATTTAGAATAATTAACTATAAATATAACTATTACTATAAAAAATATTAATAATTATTTATATAATTAAAAAATAATTAACATACAATTGCTTATTTACAGTTTTTCCCCTTGCAATTGAAAGAGTGGCCCAAAAGTCTGAGACCAAGTGAAAATCTTTTTATTTACCAACAAATTATCAGCTTAAAGGGATAGTTCACCCAAACATGAAAATTCTGTTATCATTTACTCAACCTCAAGTTGTTCAAAACCTGTATGAGTTTCTTTCTTCTGCTGAACATAAAGGAAGATATTTTGAAGAAAGTTTGTAACCAGGCTGCTTTGGGGCACCATTGACTTCCACAGTAGGACAAAAATACTATGCAAGTCAATGGTGCCCGGGAACTGTTCAGTTTCTCATATTGTTCAAATATTGTTCTTTCTTTGTGTTCAGCAGAAGAAAGAAATGTATACAGGTTTGGAACAGCTTGAGGGTGAGTAAATGATGACAGAATTTTCATTTTTGGGTGAACTATCCCTTTAACAATCAATGGAAGTAAAGAAAATCTGATTGTTTGTACAAAGGTGTTTACATGGTCAGAATTTATTTCATTAGTGACCAACATGCAATTAAATTAAAAATGCAATTTTGAGTTGTGCTGATCAACTTGCAATACTACTGCAGCCCATTTTATCCAGGAAAAGAGCAAATGACTCACACTATGATGCAGATCCTTAGATGAATAATGGTGAACATTTTATGAGATGTTCTTTTACAAACCCCATACACACAACATCTCAATGAGACAATGAGCAGATTGTTGGATTCTGGGTACAGTGGGTTCATTAATGTCTTTCTGTTCTCTCTGACGTGGATCTGTGAATGTGCAGTGGCCTCCTAGAAGCCCATTCTCATAGAGACACAACAACGCATGCAGCAATGAGTGACGCACACTACTGAACTCTTATTGACAGACCACAATCATCATGCTAAAAGTATTTATGCATATCCAATAACAGTACCACTCATTTCTAAGACAGAGGTCACATGCTGGTGTGTGTGCATTCACACACTCCAATAAACAGATCATTACTGCTTCATTTTAAATTAAAATTAAATTGAAATATTTTGTTTTACCATCCAATTCCAACGTTGAATAGCTAACACACACATACAAAAATCTTACATGCCAGCAATACTAAAATACTTCTCATTACTGACATTAGTAACATTCTGTTCGGGTAGTAAATTTTAGTTAGTATCTTGGTGATGGATTGTCAACTGCTGGTATTTTTCAGTGAACTGTACTGAAAGACACTTTGTTAGGTTAGCTTCTGCTAAGGATTTAAATCATTTCTAACCATTCAGGGTTGTGATGCTATACCCAAACCACCTCTTACGCATAATTCTGACTGTTCTCATTATCTAATTGTAGCATTTAATTTTATTACAACATACACTAACGATTAAAAGTTTGGCATTTGTAAGTATTTTAAAATTTCTTATGCGAATATCATTGATTTCTTATGTGCACCAAGGCTGCATTTATTTAATCAAAATAAAACAGTAATATTGTGACATATTACAATGTGAAATAAATGTTTTCTATTTTAATTTAATTTTAAAATTGAATTTCTTCTTGTGATCAAAGCTGAATTTTCAAGTGTCACATGATCCTTCAGAAATCATTCTAATAAGCTTGATAATACAATATACCATTATATGATTTGCTGTTCAAGAAACATTTCTTATTATTATCAGTGTTGAAAACACTTGTGCTGCTTAATAATATTTGTGTGGAAACCATATGCATTTTTGCAAGATTTTTTGATGAATAGAGTTTAAAAAACAGCATATATTTGAAATCTTTTGTAACACTATAAATATTTTTGCTGTCACTTTTGATCAATTTTATTGTGCTCTTGCTTATAAAAGGCAATCGTTTCTTTTGTTTTTCTTTAAAAAAAAAAAAAAAGTTACTGAACCCAAACTTTTATGAAGCTGACAAAAAATGTTCATATGTTGCAACCGACAAATATTCATTAAAAGGTTAAAATGGATGGATATATATTTAACTGCTTTACTGTTGTTCGTCTGCAAGCTCATTTCTAGCCAGCTTTGGATCTTATAATACAGCAGAACCACTTAAAGGGATAATTCACCAAAAAATGAAAATTATCCCATGATTTACTCACCCTCAAGCCATCCTAGGTGTATATGACTATCTTCTTTCAGACAAATACAATTGGAGATATATTTAAAAATATTCTGGCACTTCCAAGCTTTATAATGGAAGTGAAGAGGTGAGATTTTGAAGCCCAAAAAAATGCATCCATCCATCATAAAAAGTAATCCATATGGCTCCAGGGGGTTAAATGCCTTTTGAAGCGAAGTGATACATTTTTGTAAGAAAAATATCCATATTTAAAACTTTATTATCTATAATAACTAGCTTCTGGCAGAAGGCCATACGCATACCCCCTGATCCGACGTATGACATCATGAGAAATGCGGACGCACAGAGGATAGAGCAAAACAAAACACCGGTCATGAATTAAAGGTCTAAAATGAGAAATTTTAAAGATGAGAAATGTTAGGAGGATTTTGATTTAAGAGAAGAGGAGCTTGAGTTTGTCGCACAGCCCTATTTGTTTGAACAGCGAGAGGCGTCTAAGCTTACGATACTCCTACATCCTGCATCATACAACACTACAAGTCGAATTGCGCAGTAGGAGTACGGTCATATGCCGGAAGCTAGTTATTTTAGTTAATGGAGTGTTAAATATGGATATTTTTCTTACAAAAAATCATCGCTCCACTTCAAAAGGCCTTTATTAACCCCCTTGGAGCCGTATGGATTATTTTTTTGGGCTTCAAAATCTCTCCCCCCCATTCACTACCATTATAAAGCTTGGAAGAGCCAGGATATTTTTAAATATATTGTGTTCGTCTGAAAGAACGTAGTCATATACACCTAGGATGGGATAATCATGGGATAATTTTCATTTTTGGGTGAACTATCCCTTTAAGGTTCTCTGTTCAGGATGAATCACTTGTATGTCCCACATTTGTAAGCCGCTTTGGATAAAAGCATGCACTAAATCAATAAACGCAATTGTCAATGGATCACCATCAGCACTGACCTCACTGCGTTCCTCAAGGTCCAGCAGATGGAAGCTCCTGAGCCAAACGCCGGGCTCCTCGTCCATCTGCACATCCACATGATGCCCAGTCTGACACAGCAGATGCCTCATTCGTCCCAGTCGTGCCCGCAGACCCTTCTCTCCCCCAGACACCACCAGAGACGACCTCATCCTCCACCCGTATAACACGCCAACTTCCTCCAAGAGCAGCAGACACATGTGAGGCATATTACCTGGCTTTAACATGCATTCACTAACAGTAGTATGGAGCTTCTGTTTGCTGGACTTCAGTATACTTTGATTAGATAACTAAAATAAATATAAATATATATATAAATATATATATATATATATATATATATATTACATTTCTACATTTATTTATTGAATTATTTAATTTTTATTATTATTATTATTTTTGTTTTTTATTTCCTGTTAATTCAGTAAAATGACATGTAAATATAATAGATAAAAGAAGTTGTCTTCCAAGCTGGGACTCTACTTTTTAGATTTTTTTTTATTTTATATGACTTTTTATTGTATACTAATGGTATTTTATGTAGATTAACTCACCATATAATTGTTACAAAATAGTAAAATAATATTAAAAATAATTATATTATTAAAATTTCTACAATATAGTAATATAACAATATTTTTATAATCAAAATGGGCGAAATGACTATTAATATAGTATTCATATTAAAATATATTAACATTTTAATATATTTAATTTATTTAAATAAATAATATATAATCAAACTGTGGTACGTTAATGGAATAAATCATTATTTAAAAGTTCATTCAGGTTAAACACAGTATGAGCTACTCACTGTGGGAGATGCTCCTTATTCAGCTTCTGTTCGTAATAGATCCGCTCCTAATAATCCATGTTGTTACTCTGCTAAAACCAGGAGATGGGATGCCATGACCTTCCAGAAACATCCCTCATGTCCTGACGCAGAGACCTGATGTCTACTGCACAAGTGACTATGAACTGAGGAGGTCATCTAAACTCTAGTAACCCTGCAATTCTCATCCATCCATCTCTGATTCTCTCCATGCTGACTAACATGAACACACTCACACAATCATCTGATTGTCTGCACAGACTAATGGGCTGTCAGTTTGTTTTTTTCCACTCAGTGCATCCTTTTCTTTGACACAATATCTCCTTTTTCTGGCATTAATTAGCAGTAACAGTATAGTTCACTGTTCTTGTATGTTTATCTGTAGTAACTGTAAATATAAACTACTATTAAAGTGCACAATGTGAAGCATTTAAAATGTTAAATTCTGAAAGGCAAATTAGACACTAAAAGTAAAAGATGGGTGATAACTCCAAAAGAAAAAGTGACCACGTGTGCTCTACTAATATCACAACACAGATTGTGGGTATTTCTGTTAAAACTTTAAGATTTAATAATTGTCCTGAACCACACTTAATTATGATTTACATAAAATTTCCTTATGACTCTCAAATATTTGCCCGAAGAATAAACCATGCATTCCATTAAACAGTGTTTAAATTCAAATACCTGCAGATTTCACCGTGTAAACAAAGATGCAGGCCTCCTTTTTCCGATTTATAAGCCATACCACCTCCCCTTTAAACTTAGTTTTGAACACAAGTGAGTGTCCTATAAGCAAAACTCACTGTTGTCTTTACATGTAGCGTGGAAACAATAACGCTTTGACGCTCACGAGGAGTAAATTCGTGTGGTTGCACGTGTACCTGAAGCTCGCGCGGTTGCCAGACTGCAAAGGTAATTATGAAATAGCAGAGAAAATGTCAAATAGTTGCTCATCAGGTTGCATGATTCAGACTAATACAAAACTATGTATTTATATAGCCTACTGAATTACAACTATGGCTCTTTGTCTTATTGATTTTTATTCACGAGTGTTATGTTCATGTAAATCTTTTATTCGTAGTTTTGGATATCTATGAGATGTGTCAGCATACGGAAATAAAACCCTAATCAATGCAAACATATGCATTTGGCATTATCTGAAAATGTTTTCTAGCAAAAAACATTAAATTAATGAATATTAAATTAATAGTAACATTTATACAGTAGCATGCAAGGTCAGTTTCATGTTAGATAATGTATCTCACAACACATTGCATTAAAACAACAATATGTGAATTTTCGCCACTACAGGTCGCTTTTTCAAAACAAAGGTGTAGCTTGACGATGCCTTCACGTCTACAGCCGGTGGAAAAGAATTGGGATGGGGCTCAAGCAGAAATCATGTTCATGTTTAAAGGTGCTAAAGAGGATGTTTTGTTTTATACATTTTTGCAATATTACTTGAAACTGTCTTTACTAACTGATAAAAGACTATTTATTAGGTGCACTGAAAGGAATAATATTAATATACATCATTTGTGCACGAGGTAGGGCCTTAAAAACATCAGCCAATGATCGCGTAAACGATTGGCCCTCTGGCTTGTCAATCACTGCCGTGACGTTCCTTGTGAGAGACGTGCGCGGCTGCGCGCTCCAGTAACTTTCCACACTCCACAGGAGACAGGAGTAACAACTGCACATTATGAGTTACCTGCAGTGAGTCCGACATAATGAATCCACTAACACAACACAGCGAATGCCGGTGGTAAACAAACACTCATGCACGAGTTTTGGCAGGCGTTCCCTCGAAATGAGCTGTGAAGGAGGGGGGTTGTTCTTACGCATGCGCTCATTTCAAAAACTCACTAACACACTCTAAAAAATGCTGGGTTAAAAACAACCCAAGTTGGGTTGAAAATGGACAAACCCAGCGATTGGGTTGTTTTAACCCAGCGGTTGGGTTAAATGTTTGCCCAACCTGCTGGGTAGTTTTATTTAAACCAACTATTATTTAAAAATTGCTATATGGCTAGCTTAAAATGAACCCAAAATAGTTGGGAAATTAAAAACCAGATGCAATTAGAGGCAACAATAATAGACAAAAGGTGAATGTTTATTAATAAGCTTTAATATTTTATTAATATAAATTTAATAGTTTATTAATAAGCAATTTAATAAATGTTTATTGTTTGATAATTATTCATTGAACATTAATAATTGTTCATTTCCAACATACTTTGGGTTCATTTTAATTAAGCAATACAGTAATTTTTAAACAATAGTTGAGTTAAATAAAACTACCCAGCAGGTTGGGCAAACATTTAACCCTACCGCTGGGTTAAAACAACCCAGTTGCTGGGTTTGTCCATTTTCAACCCAACTTGGGTTGTTTTTAACCCAGCATTTTTTAGAGTGCAGTCTTTGGTTTCTCAGTCTACGAAAAGATCCTCTTTAGCACCTTTAATGTTGCTGTAGTGTAAACCAGAGCGGGGCCGAGTGCTGCGGGAGCAGAAAGAGGCCGCTGGAGCAATTGTGGATATGATGTCTTTGATAGGCGACACACGGACATGCTCCGTGTCCTGGTTAAAATTGCTTATTTCTCTGAATTTAAACATTCTTGAAATCATTTGGGATAATGTAAGTACACAAGTCAACAAAATATAGATCATTGTTCTTGTGGTTTTTGGATATTTTAATCCATAAATCTTATATATTGTGCCTTCAAGTCCTAGACCACCAAACCAAAGTCCTGTATTTGTGGAATTTAACAGGAAGAAGCATGTTTAAAAAAATGACAGACACATTTCTCTGGAGTTTGCACTTTTCATATTTTATATTGTTTACGTAACCCTTATTTACGGGAGATGGAACAGAAAACTAATCCTAAAATCCAAAATAAACCTGTTTTCTCAGCAGTGATTTCATTGGTGTTAAACTCTAATTTACAATTGTGAATAAAGATTCATTAATGCTGATAATTAGCTGAAACAGAGATACAATGGGGATGATAAAACCATGACATGCACAGAAAAGAACCCTAGATTATAACTTTATTATCTCTAAGTGCATGCTTCAGCACTAATGGCTAATGAAATGCACACACCCTCTTATACCTTGGTGTACAGCTCAGACGGTTTTCTGCTTCAGTGCCTTCAAAGTGTTATATAACAAGGTCAGGTAAGGACTTTAGAATAATATAGACAGGGAAACTGTACATGGAAATGTCATTCTGCTTAATATGTTGCAGGAATATCATTGATTTACTGTATACCTGTAAACGGTCTGTGATCATGTTTTGCTATGAAACAATTCTCAAAAGGGATTTGTTCTTAAAAATAGGAAACAATATTATGCCATCAAGGGATGAATAATCTGAATATCTCTGTTATGAAGACATCCAAGATTTGTACAATGTTGATGTCAAATCATTGATGAAATTCAGTTTTTTTCAAAAGTATATAATTTTTGCATAATTAATGACCACTTTAATTTTATACTATACACTACTACTAAAATCTTTAGAGTCTGCAATATTTTTTGAAAGATTCTTTTGCTCACCAAGGCTGTATTATTTGATCAAAAATACAATAAAACAATAGTATTGTGAAATATTACTACAATTTAAAATAACTGTTTTCTAATTGAATATATTTTAAAATGTAATTTATTTCTGTGATGCAAAGCTGAATTTTCATCATCAATACTCCAGTCTTCAGTGTCACATGATCCTTCAGAAATCATTCTAATATGCTGATTTGAAGCTCAAGTAACATTTCTTATTATTATCAATGCTGAAAACTGTTCTGCTTATTTTTTGTGGAAGCAGTGATCAATTTTTTTTCAGGATTGTCTTATGAACAGCATTCTTTTGTAACATTATACTGTAAATGTCAATGATGATGTGCATGCATGCAGTCAATTCTAGAAACAATCAAAGGGATCCACAGGACATTTTTCAAATTCTGTGCTGAGATGGTATCTTCAACACGGGTGTCACATGTGTCATGTGAGAACTGAGATTACCAGGTGTCACGTTAGAGTCACAAGTCGTCTGGCATGCAAGTAATCATGCAAAAACAACTCAAGCAGCTAATACATTTATTAAAATCAACTGCATCAACTGAATAATTCATTTATTTTCCAAAGCATGAATGTGCAGAAGGGAGATAAAGCTACAGCTGATCATGGTTTAAACTGTCAAATGTTGGTGACTGGATCAGATCACATTTTGCCCTTCCTCTTTTTAATGCGAGTCTTCCTCTTGTTATTTGCGTCAATGATTGACTGCGACTGGTGCTTCAGGGTGACACGGGTGATGATATCACCCTCATCATCGCCGCTGTCGTCCTCATCTGTTGACAGAAAAGACATGCAGGTGTGCTCTCTGCTAAACGTAACCGTTCTGTTATTGTTCCCTGTACATACAGTATGGATCAACAGCATTCATAGTTCTCATGTACCCATAGGCCAGTCTCTCTGTCACACACACAATCACATGTAAATGTGATCTGGCCCCTGAGACATTAACAAATCCACCACCACTCTGTACACTAGGAGAGCTTTTAACTACCACACAGTGTACAGATAGAGGAATGGAACTAAATCAAGAGAGCACAGGTGAACATCTTCTCTATAAGAGGGAGCTTTTGAACTGTACTACATCAGATATTATTGAGGAGTTTTTTTTTTTTTTTTTTTTACAGTATAATACCCTGACATTCATGACTTCATGGCCCAAAAAACCTCCAGATTAATTTGAATTCAGAAATAGGATATATGTACGGAAGCCCATTTCCGCCATATTAGGGGAGGGAAAAATAAATAAAGCCATAATTTTGACATAAAAAATTGAATTATTGGGAAAAGTCAATTTTTTTTTTACAAAAAGTCAATTATGGCTTAAAATATTTAAATTATCAGGAAAAGTCATAATTATTACAAAAAGTTGAAATTATGAGATAAAAAGTCAATTATGTCAAAAAAGCTTAAATTATCAGGAAAAGTCATAATTATGACAAAAAGTTAAAATTGTGAGACAAAAATTCAATTATGGCATAAAAAATGAATTATTAGGAAAAGTCAATTATGACAAAAGTTGAAAATATGAGATAAAAAGTCAATTATTATGACATAAAAAGATGAAATTATGATAAAAAAAGTCATAGTTATGACAAAAAAAATCATAATTGTGACAACATTTTGACCAAAGCATGATTTTTTTTCTAATGTGGCAGAAATAAGATTCCATGGTGATATGAGCTAGTGTCTCACCATCAAAAGGGTCCTGTTTCTGCTTCATATGCAACTGAATGCGCGTGTTGTACTGGGGTAGTTTCCCTGCTATCCTGGCTTGGAACTGCATGGGGCATTGAAAAAACAACATTAAAATATTAGTAAGCATTATTTTACAACTTAAAAAAAACTTCAAATATGACATATTCCTAAAGTAAACAAAACTGTCAATAGTTACACATCCTTAACAAGCCAAAATACAATAACACCAACTTGACTAATCATTGTTCCTCACCTCTTCTTCCTCCATCTCCTTCAGGGTGGTTGTCAGATCTTTGCCCTGTAGTTCCTCCTTTAGCAGCATCAGTTTCTGTTCAGCCTCAGACAGCAGCTGCAGCGTGTGTTCATCTGAGTCTGGAGGCAGCTGTGGTGTCGGACCCTCCATCTGCCAGAGACCACGAGAAACACTCAGATATTTCTAATCTCTGCTCAGTTACATACATTTCATGCATGCATCAATTGAATGTAAAAACTTTTCCTTAATAATAAACTATAGAAAACAACTCTGGTCACTTTTAATGAATATTTCTTATGCAATTTCTATATTTTACACAAACAACATTCTAATTACACTTTATTTAGCAAGGGCACACTAAAATGATCAAAAGTGAAAGTTATAATGTAACAAAAGATTTCCATTTGAACGTTGATAATAATAAGAAATGTTTCTTGACCACCAGTCAAGCATATTAGAGTGATTTCTGAAGGATCATGTAACACTGAAGACTAGAGTAATGAAGCTGAAAATTAAAAATAACAGGAATTAATAACATTTTTAAATATATTACAATAGAAAATTATTTCAAATTGTAAAAATATATTTCACAATATTACTGTTTTACTGTATTTTTAATCAAATAATGCAGCTTGGGTTAGTTGGTAGTACATACCAGTATGATGTACTATGAAACATACTGTAACCTTCAGAATTCCCATACTAGAATTAAAAATTACATTTATTAAACTGCAACTGTATGAAGTATTAATGCTCATTTGACATGCAAATGGGTTAAACAAACATTACAGAGGGCATTTGCAGAGACGTCTTAAATGTACTGTGGCAAAAACAGCCTGTTTAAGGTCAACTAAATTATAAACAAATGAAAGAATTATTGGTGCAAGAAACCTTGACTAACATTATAAATGGACCTTAGGGAAGAAAATACACTTTGAAATGACCTCTTTAAATTCCAGGAAACTATGCAGTAACCTCAAGTTCCTCAAAACCTTCTATTTGCAAAAACACATTTCTGAAATTAACCGGGGTTCATGAAAAGCAGTGTTTTGTGTATCGTATGTTTAATGTATTTGACAGGATTCATTAGTACCAGCGGTATGTGCTGTAGTTTGTCACTGAGCTGCTGCACTCCTGCTTTGACAGTGTTTAGTGTATATGCGAGTCTGTCCAGACGGTCTTTAACCGCATCACGGCGCTGCTGCTCCTGCTGCAGGTCACGCTCACAATCCTGCAGCTTCTGCTGGCCGCTAAACAATCAAACATATTCACAGAAGAGAGTGACGTTATGTTATTATTCAGTCACAATAACAGAGCATGTGAAGTGATATCATAGAACTATTCAACCTACAATGTCTGCTCTCACCTTAGGAGTTCAGTTTTTTGAGAGTATTTCATATCCTGAAGCTCAGTCTGCAGTGTATTCTTCTCTTTATTCAGCTGAAGCAGCATTCTCTCATTTTCTGCCTTCATCTTCTCCAAATGTTCCTGTGTTTCTCCCTGAGAGATAAACCTGTCCACTATTTCCTATTATAAGAGAAATCATGAATAAACATTAGCTTAACACAAGAAAAAGCGTAATCTATATACACCGAATTCTGTCCTCACCCGTGAGTCTGTGACTCCAGTGGCATCTTTGATGCGCTGGAAAGCTTCCTCAAAAGTAGAGATGGCTTCCACTTCTTCTACTGGGTTGGCACTGTGCTGGGCCTCACTGCTCAGCTCATCGGGGTGCATGGCCGCCCACTGGGGCTGGATGTGACAGACAGAAGGGGAATGAAGGGGAGATGGATGAATAAACTTGACAAAATCATTCTAAAGCCTGGGACACACCAAGCCGACTTCAAAGAACTAGCGGCGACAAAAATCGATGGTGTTGTCACCTCGCGTCGGCTGTATCTGGACCAAAAAGCCGCGCTTGAACACAACACAGACTACAGCTGACTGCAAACTAGCACATGCGTTCTGCACCTCCATGTAAGGAAATAACCGTCTATATCAGCAGGTAACAATAGTCTATAGCGTATTCGTCATTCAAAAGGAGAAACTGAAACAAGGATATAGAGATATACACAGATATACGAAACAAAGCAGCTTACCATTTTGAATACCAGTTATGTTGATAACTTTCTTCATTTTAAGTGGCTTATGTTGTTATAAAAATATTCGCGTTTTGAAATGCACGGGTAGGATAACATAATTTTAGCCCAGCCTTCTGTCTGTGCCGTCTTGAGTTATCTCTTGCATCACTTTTGCTTTAATTCTCATGCACTTGTTTGTTAAAGTGAACATCCAATCAGAGTTCCCACTCTCACGACAGCCTGACGGCGATTCAACATGCTGAATTGGGCATCATAGCCCGACAGACACTTGCCGACGGCCCGCCTTTGACTGACCGTTGGCTTGGTGTATCCTGGCCTTTAGATTATTAGTTTTGACCAAGCGGAGAAGGCTTAGTGAAAAGAGCAGATACAGAAAGATACAGTTTGGTATAATTATGATCTTTTTTAATGTTTTTGAAATAAGTCTCTGATGCTTTTTAAAAAATAAAATAAAAAATACAGTAAAAACAGCAATATTGTGAAATATTACTACAATTTAAATGACTGTTTTCTATTTGAATATATATTAAAGGTGCCCTTGATTCAAAAATTGAATTTATCTTGGCATAGTTAAATAACAAGAGTTCAGTACATGGAAATGACATACAGTGAGTCTCAAACTCCATTGTTTCCTCCTTCTTATATAAATCTCATTTGTTTAAAAGACCTCAGAAGAACAGGCGAATCTCAACATAACACCGACTGTTACGTAACAGTCGGGGTGTACGCCCCAATATTTGCATATGCCAGCCCATGTTCCCAACATTATGAAAGGGATTACACGTCTGGATGTGCACAGCTGAATCATCAGACTAGGTAAGTAAGCAAGGACAATAGCGAAAAATGGCAGATGGAGCGATAATAACTGACATGATCCATGATATCATGATATTTTCAGTGATATAATTGTAAATTGTCTTTCTAAATGTTTCGTTAGCATGATGCTAATGTACTGTTAAATGTGGTTAAAGTTACCATCGTTTCTTACTGTATTCACGGAGACAAGAGCCGTCGCTATTTTCATTTTTAAACACTTGCAGTCTGTATAATTCATAAACACAGCTTCATTCTTTATAAATCTCTCCAACAGTGTAGCATTAGCCGTTAGCCACAGAGCACAGCCTCAAACTCATTCAGAATCAAATGTGAACATTCAAATAAACACTGTACTTGCGCGATTAGACATGCTGCATGACAAACACTTTGTAAAGATCCATTTTGAGGGTTATATTAGCTGTTTGAACTTTTTTTATGTTGTTTAAGGCAAGCGCAAGCTCTTGGGGCGTGGAGCACCAGATTTAAAGGGGCCACACACCCTGCATCGGCTGATTTATAATGATGCCCCAAAATAGGCAGTTAAAAAAATGAATTAAAATAAAAAAATCTATGGGGTATTTTGAGCTGAAACTTCACAGACACATTCAGGGGACACCTTAGACTTATATTACATCTTTTTAAAAAAAGTTCTAGGGCACCTTTAAAATGTAATTTATTCCTGTGTTGGCAAAGCTGAATTTTTTATTCAAATCATTCTAATATGCTGATTTGATGTTCAGTTATTATCGATTATTATTGGTGCTCAATTATTAATAATGGTTATTATCAGTGTTGAAAATATTAATATTTTTGTGGAAACTGTGATTGTCTTTATGGTACTTTTGATCAATTTAATTTGTCCTTGCTTGATAAAAGTATTCATTTCTCTTTTTATTTATCTCAAACCTTTGAACAGTAGCCTATCACTGACTGTTTCCTCAAAAACATTAAGTGGCAAAAACTCTTTCGACATTGATAATACTAATAAATGTTTCTTGAGCATCAAATCAGCATATGATTTCTGAAGGATCATGTGACAAGAAGACTGGAGTAATGATGCTGAAAATTCAGCTTTGCGTCACAGGCATAAATTATACATTATAATTTTAAACTGTAATAATATATTTCACAATATTTCTCATCAAATAAATGTAGCTTTGGTGAGCATAAGAGACTTATTTCAAAAACATTATAAAATCGTTACTATTCCAAGCTTTTGACCGGTAGTGCATATATTTATATTTTATTGAACTGATCATTTAATTTTTTTGTGTGTGTAGTGACCTTAGCAATGTGATAAAGGGTTAGTTCATCCAAAAATGAAAATTATGTCATTAAGTACTCACCCTCATGTCATTTCAAACCCATAAAACCCGTTAAAAATATCTTAATTTGTGTTCTGAAGATGAACGAAGGTCTAACGGGTTTGGAACAACCCCGTAGAGAGGTGAAAAAATTAATGACAGAATTTTCAGTTTAGGGTGAACTAACCCTTTCACACCAAGCTCTATTAACATCAATTGCGATTCCAGTCTCATGTGCATTTCACATGAGAAGTGCTATTAGTATGACACACATATTTTTATGAGTATTGCATTGTTAGCTGATGTGTGATGGATGAAGCTCACTCTTTTCTTCATCCTCTCTGCCTGAGCCACCTTCTCCTCCGCCTGCTTCTTGTAGCGGGAGAGTATTTTCTCTCTCTCTCTGCGCTCTCTGTACACCTGCTCCTCCTGAAGCTGCAGCTCAGCCTGGACACACACACACACACAAACACACACACACACACATCTTACTATCAGCAATACTTGCACGACCTTTCCCTTGGCACATATGCTTGCTTTATTATGTCATTACATTTTTCATTAAATGCTTTGTCTTTACCTTGGCTGCATCCTTTGACAAGTGGGCGTCGCTGTTCATGACCTGTAGTTCTTTGAGCACTTGTGTCTGCCGGTGAATCTCTGCCTCCATCCTGTCCAGCTGTGGTTGAAATGTAAGACTGTCTTCCTGAGGAAACAAAACTATAATCATAAAAAGATAATCATAAATGTTTACTTATCATGCTGTTCAAAAGTTTTGGTTCTTTGATGAATATAAAGTTGAAAATAACAGAATTTATTTGAAATAAAAAATGTAAAAGACTTCACTGTTATTTATAATCAATTTAATATATCCTTGCTAAATAAAATATTAATTTCTTTCAAAAAGAAAAATCTGACCCCAAACTTTAAATCGTAGTGTATGAGTGTCATTGGATTGCTTTATTTTTTCCCCTATCACATATATGTGGTATAATGCTTTATATTACACATCTGTTTGAGTTTATCGTGCTGTGTCAGTCTGTAGATGAATCCAGTTCATCTGTTCTTTCTCAGATACCTGTAGATGCTCCTTCAGTTTGAGGTATCCTCGCATTATGTGCTCTGCTTCATGACATTTCAGCTGCGTTTTCTCCAAACGGTTTTCCAGAATGCGCAATTTCTATACAACAAGCAGACAAGTTCATTCATTTTCTTGCTTGAACTAACATATTTAAATGTGCTCATCAATACAGGTTGTAAACACTCCGCTTACCACTAATCATGACAGAGAGGAAGAAGAAAGGGTTGAGAGAAGGAAGAAAAGAATTTACATAAGAATGACTGCTTAGGGAAACCTACTGGTTCCCTTCTCTACTGTGACATTATCATAGATATGTATACATAGATGCCACATTGGACCACTCCATACATGTTAACGTGTCCGCCATCTTTAAACGGTCAACACTTCAGATGCTGTCGCCACTCACAGATGTCACAACATTGCGCAGCCTCTGGTTGTAAAAACTGCCGAGATTTAAATTCCCAAAGAAATTAAGATAACCTTTCACAGGTGAGAATGTGTTGGTTAGTGTTTTTATATGTATTAACTCAATATTACAGGTTTTGAAAATATGGTTTAGTGTCTTGTAGTGTTGTATTAAATCCTATGAAAATCATCTGCTGAAGTCTATTGGAGATATAGATATTCATACTTGCGTATAACTATGGTTGCAGACGCAGTCAACTTGCTCTCGAGTGTACACTGATTGACTTTGACTGTTCCAATATGGCGGACGGCTTATGTATAGAGGGTATGCACGTGATGTCACCGTCGACAGTTATGACTGCGGTTACGCCCACTGTGTGGCAGCATTGGTTTTCAGATTGAATGCTGCGAAAAACACACAAAACACATCAAAAATGGGAAAAAGCTTTGCGATTGACTGTACAAATAGTTCTGAGGTATATTTTTACAGACTGCCGAAAGCTACAGAGAAAAAGAAACAAATGGATCACTGCAATTCACATAACAAATGGACTTGCAGTTATCATTTTGTGTAAAATGTTGGATTTTGCAGTAAAATCATACCCTATATATTGTATTGTTATATATTGTGTTGACAACTCATCAAATATTTACCGCCTCATACTCTGCATAATTGGGTGTTTTTAAATAAACACTAACAAAAACTTTACGTTTTAGGGCTGGACGATATGACGACATATATAACATTGATATAAGTGATCACTCCGATTTAGACCTACTTAGTTATATTTAAAGGATTAGTTCACTTTTAAATAAACTTTTCCTGATAATTTACTCACCCCCGTGTCATCCAAGATGTCCATGTCTTGCTTTATTCAGTCAAAAAGAAATTAAAGTTTTTGATGAAAACATTCCAGGATTATTCTCCTTATAGATGAAGGTCAAAATTAGTTTCACTGCAACTTGAAATTGTTCAACACGATCCCAGATGAGAAATAAGGGTCTTATCTAGAGAAACCATCGCTCATTTTCTAAAAAAAATTGAAAATTATATATATATATATATATATATATATATATATATATATGCAATATGCTAGCGCAAGTATATAACAATTAGTTCAAACTTTGACCTGTGGAGGGCAGTAATACACTTAGCAGTGTCTACACTGCTGGAATTCAAATAGAGGAGAAGAAGAAGAGAGCTAGTTCTAGATGAGCATTTAAGGTTAAAACTTATATAATTTTCAATTTTTTTCAGAAAATGAGCGATGGTTTCACTAGATAAGACACTTATTTCTCGTCTGGGATCGTGTTGAATAATTTGAAGCTGCAGTGAAACTAATTTTGACCTTCATCTGTTTGGTGCCCATTGAAGTCTACTATAAGGAGAATAATCCTGGAATGTTTTCATCAAAAACTTTAATTTCTTTTCGACTGAAGAAAGAAAGACATGGACATCTTGGATGACATGGGGGTGAGTAAATTATCAGGAAAAGTTTATTTAAGAGTGAACTAATCCTTTAAGGCTTTCATTGGCAGATTTGCTTTATGTATTTCCCAGGCATCAAAATCAGGCACATATAAATGTCTGGAAACACAAATCCTGGCTGCACGTCAATATCCATGGATTAGGTTTCTTTGTGATGTTAAAATGAACACTTTCGAGCCCAAGGTTTAGAGTAATCGTTTCTTTTACTCACATTTTCGCAGTTTCCCCTATTAAATCCAGTCATGCAGCAGGTTCTTTTGCCACTCAGTCCAGCTGACGGAGCGTGTTCCGGCAGGAAAGTGATGTCAATGCATACTCTCTATAGCGGCCCATTGAAACAGCTGGTAAAGAGGCATCTATGTATATATGTCTATGGTCATTATGGTATGTAAAAAAAATATGTATTCTTGTGAATGCAATGCAAAAAATACATTGTTTAAATTGTGTAATTTATAATTGTCCATTGTGGACATGGTTTTGGATTTTTTTTTTTTTTTACAAAATACAGTAAATTTACAGAGAAATTGGGTCAAAAATAAGTCTTAATTTTCTTAACGCTTTTTTTTTTCTTTTGATTTTGGGAGGAAATAACAATAACCTGGACAATTCTCAAATTGTGAGATTCACCAGTGTTCATCCAAAATGCCTAGAAAAAATACAATTTCTACCTTTTCCTCCTCCTCTTGTTTCTGGGTGTCAGGCAGAGGGCTTCTGCTCTGTGGCTTCATGCTCTGGTACTGGAGCTTCATTTCCTCTAAACGCTGCTTCTGTGTCTGAGTGGTGTGTTTCATAGCATTCAGCTTCTTCATTTTATCGCGCACCTCCTTCTCCAGCACCGTCCGTGCTGACTGCACAACAAACATTTCTGTCAACTACAAATTATTTGCAGGTGATTCTGTAACCACAGGCAAATTTGACTGGATGGTACCAGAAGTGAAAAAAGGGGTTTAAAAAAAGTTTTTACTTTCTATTAATATTAAATAACTGGAATAAAGGTTCATTTAACCTCACCTTCATAGACATGTTCCTGAATGAGGCTTTCTCCACCCCACGGCCTTGAAAAACATCCTTGATAAGTTGTTCATCTCCCTGGACACCATGACCAATATATCCATCAATACGCCTATACTTTAAATATGGTTATATTTTAAGATTATGTGTGTTCATAATGTCTGACCTCAGCCAGTTTCTTGTGCAGGTTTTTATTCTCTTGCCTCAGCTGAAGGATGGTTTCTCTGTTCTTCTTGATAGCAGACTGAGAGCTTTCGAAATACGCGCTTCTGTCTCCCTCTAGTGGACAGTGAAAAAAACATTCAGCGGCCATGGGAAGTTGAGTGTCATGTCATGCAATATTAACTTTCTGTAGACAGTTTTATTGAGCTCTTTAATTTAAAATTAATATAAACGTATTAAACAGCTACAGAAGCAACTTTGCTATTCAATAACTCCAGGCTGACTGCTGACATTATAACACAACATTGCCGTCCATGAGAATAAATTATTAATAAGAAAAATGATAATAAAATAATGGAAATACTTGTTACTCCACTACCTCCACAATATTACTGAATATTTAACGTTAAGCAGGTTTTCAGTTAATTGTTTCAGCTTAACTGGCGAAATCTGAAATAAAAACTTACCCAGAAGTTGAATTTTTCTTTGGAGCTCCGAAATTTGATCATGGATAGGGTGCTTGATGCCCCCTGCGACAGACGTGCCAGGCATTTTACTGTATTTTATTATTTTGAGGTTTATATTTGGATTTCTGTCTCCTCTACCGCCGTGCCAACGGCCTCCTCATTTGTGTCTGAAACTTGTTGCCTAGTAACTTAACCACATCGTAGCTGAACGTAGGCTCATGAATATTAAGTTACGTGGCTTTACGCCCGAGAAAAGTGGACATTACGTGTATGGCCTAATTAATATTTATTAGTTCCATATCACATCACAGAAACAAGTAGTTCAACAGAAAAATGGCTACGTCACATGGACGCATTGAAAAACACTGCAGAAATCTTTAATTATAACAAAACGAGTGGCTTCCATTATATTCAAAAGAACATTAAATGCTGTCAGATAACTATAACCAATGGTTATAATTGTAACGAAATATCACAATTTTAAACATACACTGTCATCACGAGAAAGTCTCATATTATTAGATATTCAAATAAGACAGAAAAAAATATATAGAATCTAGTCTAATAAAGCTTAATATACAAAAAAATGACAACACAAAATACACAATCTGTAATTAGCAAAAACAATAGATTTGTAACACTTTTGGCTGTAATAATGTGGCATCATTTACTGGTGCCTGAGCTGAGCCATGAAATCAGTGCAATTATGGCAGGTCTGTCTATTTCTCTGTCCCTACAATTCTTTATATCAATCTTTTTGTCTTGTCCTAGTCCACTGATTTCACACCCTCATTGGACTTCTTGAGGATGGACAGCAGTCTCTCTGGCATGAAGTATGGTCTGTCCACTGTGCCATCATTGCGTTCCAGATCCTCCACTGTTGGAACAATTTAGATTGAGACAAACAATAGCATGATCTTAACATGTAACATTTGACAAAAAGTATAAATGCCAACAGTAGAAGAAGCACCTTGAGAGAAAAAAAAGGCTTGAGGTCTCAACAAAGAGAGAGTTCAGTTTATTAAAGCACTGGGAGATCACATTAACCACATGCAAAGATTGAGAAAAGTGAAGCACAGAGGTAGAAAAAGAGGCAACAGAGCGGCAAACAGCGACAAATATCAGGCATTGAAAAGGTTGCAATCTGTCGATACAATAACCAGTCAGAGCAGACCAAAATATAAGGGCAATACACTATTTTTTCTTCTTTGATTGTTTTGTTTTACTTTCGCTGCCTTTTTTCTTCATTTTTTGTTCATCTGCGCCAAAAAAATGACCACATTAGGCATAAAATTAGCACATTTTTCAGTTACATTTCCACAGATTCTTACAAAATGACATTGTTTGGTCTTGGCTGGTATCACTGTAAACAGATGTTTTTTTGTTGTTGTTGCTGTAAACATAGCGATAACGCGAAATCTTTTTGCATTCTTCAATATGATTAAGACATTTATAAGTAACAATAATTAGGCACAAGTCGAGCACCTACATTACACTTTAACATGTCCTTATATTAAAACGTTCTACATAAAACACAAACACTGTCACATTCTACAAGTGCTATGTAGGCATATCTAATAGGGTTTAGGTCCACGTAACCAACTGTCATCCTTTCAAACAGCTCATACTTTTGAGTAAAAGACTGTTTCTGTCCTATTTCTGTCATGCCGTCCATTATGACCAGTGAGTATTAATTAAGAGACAGTTCTCAAAATTGATTGATTGAGTAAACATTATGACTCAAATGAAGGAGGTACTTTCCTTTGTATACCAATGGCTTGCTAAAGCAACCAAAGTGCACTAGTTCCCAAATCAGTAGGCTTCTCTAAAACTCCACCTTCAATGAGCTTTCTTGTACAACTACTCCTGAGGGGTGAGCAGGGTCTCGCTCTCTTGAGGTCCGTTTTCTTGAGGCTTCGGTTCCTCTGGTTCTTGTTCTTGTAGGTTCTCAGCCTGTGGTGGTTCTGCTTGAGGTTGGGCCGCCTGCTCCTCCTTGTCCTCAGCATCCACCTCTTGGGGTCCATTTTGCTGTGGAGTCACTTGTGGAGGTTCAGGCTCTTGCGTTGTAACCTGCTCTTCGGGTTTCTCATCTGCGGCTAAGGGTGCCTCTGGTGGTTGTGTTTCTTGGGGCGGCTCTTCAATGTGCGTCTCTTGATTTAGTGGTGTCTCTTCTTCTTGCTCCTGCTTTAGAACTTCCTGCTCTTTGAGCTGCACCTCTCCATTCTCCTGCAGCGGGACTTCCTCTTCAGCTTGCACCTGTATGACAGGTATCTCGGCATTGTCCGTCTCTTCTGCGTTTTTTTCAATAGACAAAATCTGGTGCAGCTCAGGGGACATGAAAAACGGCTTGTCTGAAGAACCGTCGTTTCTCTCCAGGTCTTCGCCTTGAGTTTTTTTATGTTTGTGATAGTGATATTTTTAAATGTTAGTGTTTTGAGCGTGCATGTAGCAGAAAGGAGCACAAGGACATGATTGAGCAAAATCATGTGGAAGAGAGAAAAACAGAGAGAAAGATAGGAAATGGTTAGTCATAAAGCAAGCAAAAAGCCCCTGTAAGCATTTGTGATAAGCAGATATGTCAACAGTGGGTCCCGGAAGTAAAAATCCCAGTCATTTTCTCCATACAGAAAGACAAACCATGAGCTCTGAGGTTATATGTGCTTCTGTAGAAGCCATAAAATGTGATTTCAATTTTCAAAAAAAAAGTTACAATACAAATTGGAATCACCACAAAAATGCTAAGCAGTGATTGCCCACTCCTATGGGTATATATTTTATACTAAACCAAAATATATTTCGAAATACACTTCAAATATATGGTATTTTATATAATATACTGTATTTTCTGAATCACTTGCAACTTAGTAAAATGATTCATGGGATACATTGTTCATTCCCTCATAAATAAATTTAAAGTCGTATGAAACGGAAGTTGCAATAGTCTTTTATTCCCTATTTTGGCGTATATCCGAGTGAAATGGCTTCTCAAACAAGAAAAATGTAGGACGGGACATGGCTTTGTCCATCGGTATTTGAATGTATGGCTGTGGTTTGCTATTGGTCGATCTCATGTGAGTGACAGGTTGTCCCGCCCTCACGCCAGTAAACATGGGACACGTTCAAGCTCGAAAACCGGTGCGCAACGTTTTGCTATGGTTTCCGGGTTGAACGACATGTTTCCTGGAAACGGTGTGAAACGGTGTGCAACGGGTTTGAGATACGTTTTCTCTTGTTTGGTGGGTGTGTCAAAATGACAGCCCAATCAGCATCAACATATTATAAACCACGCGGTATTAAAGAAACAGATCGTAAATGTAATTAATATCAAAATAAATTCACAAGAGCAAGTGTATTTTTTGCACATGTGTATTTACATTAATGGCAAAATACCTTAAATAATAAGAGCACAAGTACAGATCTAGAACTTCTTTAAGCCTGTCTAAATATCATTTAGTAATTGCACTGTCTTCTGGTCCATATGCTTTGCTTAGGAAGGTGTGCTAGACACTGCTAAATGTAACATAAAAATAGTATACTTATATATTTTGCTATTATTGTGGAGTTACTTTCTTAAAGTTTTATAAACATAAAGGCAAATGTTGGATCACAATAATTAGGAACCACAGTTTCCACAAATCCCTTCACTCGATTGAGATGTTTTATTCTGGACGGCAAGGGCAGTGACTGTAATATTGAGCGTATTTTGCAGTATTAAACATGTATTTATACCGATTTCATCAGGCTCTGAAAATTCTTCAAAAAGAACACAAAGAATGGCCTTCTCAGCTGCCATAGTTTCAACGGGGTGTTCAACGCACGTTTTGCAAAGTTTTGTCAGGGCTGAACGCAGCCATGGTTTCAAAGAAGTTGCAAGAGGGATTTTTTTATTTTGATTAAATATTACAAAGGCACATGAATTAAAAAAATAATAATAATGATGTGCACGGATAAATAATTTATAATAAATACTGGAATGTTCCATAAAAAAAAAAAGAATGGTCAATTTAGATTTCATGATGACTTTAAGTGTTCAGTCTTGAGCTTTTTTTTCCAAATATATGTTCAGTTGAAAATAAGGTTTGTAATGTTGTGATTCATCTCAGAGCTAATTGGTTTGGTTCAAGTCTTGAAACCCTTTATTGAATAACATTTTGAAATGATTATAGAGAAAATTAATGGAAATCCGGTGGGTGGTCACTGTTGCTCTCCATTGCATTGTAAGAAAGAACAACAGTTAAAAGAAAGGAAAGAGGTTTGATTGCTGCTAATGTGTTTAGCTGAAAATAACAATAAAAGTTCGACATCTGTGAAACTTATTGCTCAACACACATAAAAAAAAAAAAAATCGAAGACAACAACTGCTATTTATCAGAACCCTTGTTCTGTTATGCAGCCACAACAATGACAACTTGTTCATTACGTATAATCTCATGATATCAAAAAAAACGTCATCACACTTACAGAAACAGAGGAAGAGGGTGTCCACACACATGGCATAAACACTAAAAAAGCCATGAGCAATCAGATACGCGCCAAACACCACAGTCTGTAAATGAAGGGAGATGTGAATAAAACAGTCTGGAAATTGAAAATTTTGGTATTGCAAATGGACAATATTGCTTTCAAGTCAAGAACACTTACCAATATAGGCACCCAGTAATAATTAAGGGATGGAGCAACATCCTGCGCCATCTTAAACTTGCCCGTGAAAAAGAAGAAGGAACAAATTCCTGAGAAGAGGAAAAAAAAAGTATGCCGTGTTACATTGGTGAATTTGAATATGAGAAGTCAGTTCCAACCAAATAACCTCTGGTTTCACGTGACATCTGTATTACTCTTTGAGCAAATCACTCACCCACAATTCCAACGATAAGAAGTTTGCCCAAAAACAAGAGGAAGTCTGTCACTTTGTCAAGGACTACCACACTAGAAAACAAGTCAAGAGATTCAACTCTGTTTCATCTGTTTATTCACACAAAAGACTAAAAGATTTAGATTTAAGTAACACTCACCGGACAATGTTCCTCATCAGGAGGAAGAATGCATCCTTTGCAGATGTACAGAAATTTTTACCATATATTGCCACCTGAAAAGACAATGTGCCTCAATATAACTCCGATTTGGTTTCAGCAATTGTGTTTGAGCACTATAACACTAAACATGCACTACTGATGCTCCCAAAACAGAAACAATGCACAAAAGAGTGACATTAAAGTGTACCATGATATAGGCATTTCTGTTCAGGAACTTGATGAATTTCTCCAAACACCAGAAGCAGCACTTCAGGCAGCTGAGCAGGAATTTTGCACACTTATTCTGGGCACCTGAAGGAAGTAAATCGCACAATCAAGACTCAAATGCATATAACAGACAGAATACAATGGATAATGTATTCCGTAATCAATTCCCACACTTATTTCTTTGATACAGATGTATTTCAGACTTTTTTGCATGTCAGTCAGCGTATTGTATTTGCCAAAAGTGAGATAGAATCAAGTTCAAAAGACATTTTAACAAAGAAGCAGGGCACATCTGAGCTGAACTGATATGTGATTTATGTTACTTCATGGTTTTGATAGATTTTCTTATGGATTTTGCTTATTGCATTTTAAAGAAATAGTTAATCCAAAACTGAAAATGTGTCAGCCTTCATTCGCTCTTATGACTTTCTTCACATAAAACACATTTGTGTTCATGTATATTAAAATATGTTGCATCAAATTTCGTTATGCCAGGTTTAACATGAATAATGCCAAACCTCATTAGCTTTTGCTCCTTCATAACCAATCACAACAAATTTTCAGTGTCATTTTAGTGTGCATTTTTGAGATTGACAGCTCCTGGTCACTATATGCTTTCATTCTTCAGTCTTCAAAACATCTCCTCTGTGTACCAGAGAAGAAAACCATATTGGTTGCGATCAACAAGTAAAAAGATGACTGAATGTAAATTTTAAATATTTCTGAACAATTTCTTGAATTGAGGAAAAAAAGGTTTTGCTCAAACATTGTGATAAAAGTGAAGGGGTCTGAATAGTTTCTGAAGGCACATCCTCTGAAGCAGAATAATAAAGAAAACAATAAAGCAATGAGACCTTTCAGCTTCTGATCCAGATACTCCAATATGACCCTGATGATCTGAACGATGGCAAGAATGAGGGAACCAAATGCCAGAGTACCAGTGTGATACCTGGAGAATAAATAGAGCATGCACAAGTTCAATGTTTTGAAGAAGGATTTTTGTTATATTTATGAAAATCAACTGGAAAATGTTCTCCAGCCACACACCTGAGGGCCCTTCCCAAAGAGTTGAAAACAGGGTAAGCTGGGATATCATCAGGCTTTTTGAATGCCCAGTAATAGGAGGCAAATGCCCCTGCCAGTGTGACCTGACCCAATGCGGTCACGAAATTGACACACCAGAAGAAAAGGAATAAGTTATAGAACTGTAGCAGAATCAGGTACTTGTGGTATAACGTCTCTCCTCCATAAAATGCAAACAGACACTCAGCATCAGGACATCCGGTGGTGATATTTGAGCTGTTGAAAGTCTGTGGAGAAATCAAATCAATGCAACTTTATTAAATGTATGCAACTGATCAAGTATTGCTCTGCAAAATGTGCTAAAACAAATCAAACATACACAGTAAAAACAGTAATATTGTGAAAAATGATTACAATTGAAAATAACTGTTTTCCATTTGAATGTATTTTAAAATGTAATTGATTTCTGTGATGCAAAGCTGAATTTTCAGCATAATTTATGTGACAAGTCTTCAGTGTCCTTCAGAAATCTTTCTCATGTACTGATTTTGTGCTCAAGCAACATTTCTTATTATTATCAATTCTGAAAACAGTTGTGCTGTTTAATATTTTGTTGTGGAAACCACAATCATTTTTTATTTGATGATTAGAATGTATTTGAAATATTTTGTAGCATCATAAATGTCTTTACAGACACTTTAGATAAATTTAATTCATCGTTGCTCAATAAAAGTATTAATTTATTTCAAGCAAAAAAAAAAAAAATCTTACTGACTTCAGACTTTGAACAGTGGTGTATATAGACAAACTGATTTTTTTTTTCCAAAATCATATACTGTAATGCTTCATTTATATCAACAACAAAGAGGCATTGTTTGACATCAATGCAGCACAAAGCAATACCATTCTCAATAAACAGCCAACATGACTGCTTTTATGTGGTGATATTGCAAAATTTTCATAATAATCCACTAACCTCAGGGTTGCAGGTGTCTCTGGAATACACACATTCGGTTGTATTGAAAACCTTGTATACTGGCTCATTGGATGTGGACAAAAAGCTAAATAAAAGTTAAGGATATTATGTTTGTGTGGAAACTATTTTTCTGATATTCACTTTTTCCCAATGTTTATTACTAAAGTGTTTTGGGATTGAAACTAGTCTCCGTCTATTTGTTATGATGCGTCATTGCATTATTTTCTTAAGGATACACAGCAGTGATGGCCCAGTATGCGATGACCAAAGACAGTAGGGCAAAAGTCAGCAGCGGGTAGAACAATGATGACATCACATGACCGATGGCCCTGAAAAATAGATGGGATTTTTAGAACTTCCTGTCCAACACTCCTAGATAACCTAATTATTATTTCATGAATTTATGCCTCAGTTAATCCATCACACTGAGGAAAACACTGCTGTTTAACTGCTAATGCTATTAGAGTACCCAAAGAAAGCAGTAATATGGAATATGAGACCAAACAACGCATCTGAAAATACAGTTTGCTCTACAGTGAGAAGGTAGACTGACTTGCTGGCCTCTTTGATGAGAGCAATAGCAATGAGGAGCCTCTTCCTGAGGAAGATGAGGAGGAGGATGATGACCACTTCCACAATAGACAGGATAATCACTGTGTGGTGATAAAGGAGGACAGGATGCAGTAGAATGTAATGAAAATTAAATGTGACAAAAGAAACCAGGTACATTTTATGGCTCATTTAAGTGCCACAATTGCAATAATGAGAAATTGCTATTTCAGGAAAGATTTAATATTACATTTTTTTTTAATGAACACACACACACACACACACACATACATTATATACTGTTCAAAAGTTTGGGGTCAGTAAGATTTTTTAAAAAGATTATTTTAGCAAGGATGCATGAAAGCGATTAAGTGACGGTAAAGGCATTTATGTTACAAAAGATTTCTATTTCAAATAAAATTTCTATTCATTAAAGATTCCAGAAAAAATATGTATCACAGCTTCCACAAAACTATTAAGCAGAACAACTGTTTTCAACAATGATAAAAATAATAAATGTTTCTTTAATATCAAATCAGCATATTAGAATGGTTTTGAAGGATCATGTGACATGGAAGAATGGAGTAATGAATAATGCTATTTTAAATTGTCACAACATTTCAGATTATTTTACTGCATTTTTGATCAAATAAAATGCAGCTGTCTTTCAAAAACATTACAAAATCCTATCAACCCCAGACTTTTTAACGGTAGTGTATTGATTTTTGTTTTGCACATTAAAGATGTAATGATGTAAAAACTCACTGAAGGCAAGCCAGGTCTGCTGAATCTGTAAATACACAGAGAAGTCAGTCTGTAGACCCAGATCCTTGATAGTGACATCAGATCCAGCCTGTCCTTTCAGACTGGCGTACTGCATGTAACAATGGAAAATACCTGCAGACAGAGCAGAAAAGCGTAAATAAAACAAATACAATATTTTCTCTCTAATTCAGTAAAATATGACTTTCCTACAATAATGAATCATCAAAGATGGTAATGAGAACTGCAAAAAATAAAATGTCCAGGTGCATTACAATAGTAGAAATTTAGGGAAAGACTGTGCTTAAATCTTAATGGTCCTAAAAACAGGCTTCAGTTTCTTTCTGCAAAATATATTTGTATTTATTTTCTCTTGATTTTGGGCTATACCTATAAATGTGTTAAGGTTAAACACAGCACAAGTGTTTGGTAACTATAGGATAAACAGGCACGGGACATGTAATGTTATTTGAGAGCTGTAGACGAGACAAGACAACAGCCCTTACCGTATCCAATAACAATGATGACCATGATGATCATAACCCAGATCATGACTCCAGCCAGACAACGCAAGAGGAGAATAAAGATCAGACTGACCAGCATGGCGATCACCAAGCCACTGAAAAGGACCGCACAGAGATTTGATCAATGCTACTGTAATTCATCTATTCATCTATTTAGCTCACCAACACTAAATCTGACTGCCATAACTGAACACTGACTGTTATTTAGGCTAGTACAGCGGGAAATAAAATGAGCTTATTAGAATATAATGCGCTTACAGAAGTATCCAGTGCCAGGACTCAGTATAGTCCTCAAAGATCCTCATGGCTACTGCCCTGGCCTCAACCACTACATTGGATTTCCTGCAAAAAATAAACATGATAATTATAATCAAAATGATTTAATGTTCAGTATGATTCACAGTATATTAAATACTATTACAATACAAAAATATATTATAATTAACAAATGCAGAACACAATCTAATGCATAATATCACTAACTTTGAGGCATCAAGGAGATCTGTTGCATTTCTATCTTCTCCTTTTTCATCCACGAATGTAGTTTTGTTGCCAATCACAACTATACCACCTTTCAAGGTCTCTAGAGCAGGTAAACATCTCCGTGTGACTGAAACACAGGGGAAGGTCATAATTTTAAGGCAATTTACTGATATAGCGCTGATCAGTTGTTAAAGTGTAGACAGCATAACTTAAATCAGAGTAGCTTAACTACTTTATGTGATTTAACAAGCATGTTTTAAAAGGTTATGAAAAGACTTACAATTCTTGCTAGGTGTGAGTATTGAAGGGCACAAGCCATCCTTCAGGATTTCGGGAGCTTTCTAGAAAAGAGAAGGACATTTTTACTACACTCGGGATTTTGCAGTGACGTCATAGAAGAACCATTTTGGGTTCCACAAAGAACTTGGGGCTACTAGACTAAAGCAACTTAGATTTACTTGATTATCCATTCATCTTTTTTTTCTTTTTTAATTTACATATTTATTTATTTTTACCAGAAAAATCTGGTTAAAATGTGAGTATCAAATATGATACATCAGGCTTTTGAGGAACATTTATTTTTCACCTCTTAAAAATCAGTGCTTTGCATTTTATATATTGCACCCACAATAAAAACTAAGTGCTTTGATCATAATACTTAGCATTAAAATACCATCTTACTAAGACATATTAATGGGAGATACAGAGTGACAAATGATACACTATATCGCCAAAAGTTTTGGGACGCCTGCCTTTACGTGCACTTGAACTTTAATGACATCCCATTCTTAATCCGTAGGGTGGTTTAATATGGGGTTGGCCCACTCTTTGCAGCTATAACAGCCTCAATTCTTCTGGGAAGGATTTCCACAAGCTTTATAAGTGTGTTAATGGGAATTTTTGACCATTCTTCTAGAAGCGCATTTGTGAGGTCAGGCACTGATGTTGGCGAGAAAGCCTGGCTCGCAGTCTCCGCTATAATTCATCCCAAAGGTGTTCTATCAGGTTGAGGTCAGGACCTTGCTTTGAGCACTGGTGCGCAGTCATGTTGGAACAGGAAGAGGCCATCCCCAAACTATTCCCAAAAAGTTAGGAGCATGAAATTGTCCAAAATGTCTTGGTATGCTGAAGCATTAAGAGTTCAGTGAGCATTAAATTCAGTGATTTGAAGGGGTGTCCCAATACTTTTGGCAATATAGTGTATTTATATATATGCATTTTATGTACATAGTCTGCTCTAATGTTATAAAGAAATAATAGATTTACATTACAAGCAATTAGAATTTAATCTTACTTGCCATGCAAATATCAGCGACTGCATCAAATTGCATATCTTTGCTCAGTTTGGTCCTCTGAATAAAATCAAGGTGCTTGTTCCTCAAGTATGAGTTCCATATTCTAACTATATCATACTATATGAGTCATAAAAGCCTGATGTAGCAAATATGATACACATAAATACATGTAAAATTTTTGGATGTTTAAAAATATTTTGTCTACAGGTTCAATAAACTGTGTCATTTAAAAAATAAAAAAAAAGACTTTTCTGACTATTATTTCATAATTCAGGCATTACAGGGTTACGCTTGATGCCCAAAGATCTTGATTTTCATGTATTTACCTCAACTAGCATACAAAAGATTCATTTTAGGGTTGCTAATATAAACCCTAAACCACTGTATCAAAACTTAGGGGCAGTATGAACAAAATGTTATCCGTCATATATGTTATATTTCGTATTTTTCATGATATAATAATTTTTGCTGGGAATTCAAGACAACAAAACTGTTCCTTTCAATACATAACTTACCTTGTTCATGTCTACTCCCTCCTTGCAGAACTGCTTGTAGTATTCCCTTTCTTTTTCATCTTTCAAAGCTTTCACTAAAGTCATGAATTTAGAGGGACATTTCTCCACACAGATCTGTCAAATGAAAAAAAAAAAAAATGCTTTAATATGTGACATGCTGTGTGACAAAGACTATAGATACATATGGTACTGCAAAAATAAGTTTATTGAACCTGAGTGGTAGGACACTGAAACTCCAGCAGGACCAGAGGACTGGCACACTTCATGATGTTGAAGTAGAACAGCAGGGGCTTATTCCTGGTTATTCAGACAGATTAAGATAAGAACAAAATAAACGTTCATGTCTGAGATACATCTGAGTAAAGGCCTGTTCACACCAAGGATGATATAGATAACAATAAAGATAAAGAAATAGTTCTAAAACTCATTGTAAATATAAATGAATAGCAGAGTCCACACCACAACAATTACTTTTTTTTTCCAGTTGATGAACGATAAAAATATTGACAGCCAATCACAATCCATCCTGCTTTAAGAGCTCGAGCATTTAAAAGGGCAGGTGACAAAAATGCAATGTGCGCTTAAATAAACAAAACAATTATATTATGTTTATGGCCTTAAGAGCCACAGAATTGCATTAAAAGTCTTTTAAACATGTCTTGGTAAGTTTTCAAAAGGAACAGCTTTACTCACTCAAGTGGTGTGCCGACCTGCCCACAAAACTGCCCCTTACTGTCTGTAGGGTAAATCACCTTCCGTGGGTCACCCTGAGACCATGCTATAACAAAAGATACAGCACTGTCAGTGTGGAAAGAAAAATAAATTGTACCCAGAAATGGACAAGGTTTAATATTTTCCACCCATGCTCACATAGTGGCATTGTGAATAGAAATGTGAAAATTAATAGGCTGAATCTTACCCAGAATGCCTACTGCAAAGTAGCCCAGCAAGGCCAAGATGAACAGTAAGCAACAGATAATATCTGTGCAGCTCCTGTTTACCAGGAAAAGTAGACACATTCAGTGCTACAGCACAAATCTTGCCATGAAGTTTATAAGATTACATAAATCCCATAAAATTAAATAAATAAAAAATTACATAAATAAATGGTTTATAACATGAGATTAAGTTTGTCTTATAAAATTTGTCTCACCTGTTATAAATCGGCCCTTTAAATGTGGGGTCAAATTTCCTTGGCTCACCTGTGAAGACAATAAAATTGTGTATTTATTCCCAAAAGAAATGTAATTTGTGGGCATGTCCATGTTTGTTATTTTAGCTGAAAATTCTGTAAAGAAAAAGTATATCGAGCCATGTTATAGTCATTTGAATAATATAGTGAATTTTAATTTTTCTAATTAAAAGGAACTTTTAATTACTTCATTTTTTACTTCATGGACAGAGTTTTTTTTTTTTTTTTTTTTTTACAAAAAGAGTAAAAACTGAAAAATAGCTTCAGATTAGGCAAAAAAAAAAAAAAAAAAAGTTTAAAAAAAAAAACAAAAAAAAAAAAAAAAAAAAAAACTCTGTCCTGCACACGGATAACAACAGCCCGAATTCTGTCAACCACAGTGTCTTATTTTCAAAATAAGTGCGTACGGCCATTTGTCACTTCCATGTGTCTGGCTTCCGATGTCATCCGCTTCCAGTAATTTTTAGCTGTACAAAACAGCTCATTTATGCTAATTGATATTACAAACTAGTATAGCCTTACCACCCTGCCCTAGTGTGTCCATGTATTTTCTCTCTCCGTCTCCCTTCACTTAAAGGATATCTCTGCAGGTTGGCTACTGTTGTGATGATGAGGCTGTGCAATCATACAGAATCAAGTAACAAATTCCATTGTGAATGACCTACATGCCTCTAACACCATTCTCTAAAGTTCTCCCTGTTAGTGAGTGTCAAAGTCTAATGGATCACTTCCATTGATCAACGAAAGGTTATCTTAGTTCAAAAACTATTCTTTCCTATTGTCGAAGGTGAAACACTAGGATACTAGCAGATACGGCTGGTTCTGTTCAGTTTGTAACCATATTAGACTGGGTAAAAGTGTATAGCCCTATTCGGACGGGACTAGTTTCACAGGGGGACGTTAGAGAAATTTCTGTTTCACAGACGTACTTTGACATTTTAATCCCGTCCGAATCTGCCATGTCTGTCTTTTTCTCACACGACCTCTGTAAAAATTCCTACTGTTTATCGTTAAACTTGGCGGTCCTCAGAGAAATCTAATCCCGTCCGAATGCGAATGTCTGTGATTTCCGAAAATGTTTTTTCCAAAATGCTTTTTCTTGTGTGTTTTGGTCAACGTGAACTACAGTACAATCTCTCGCTATCGCACCGGTATTCAAGTTTCTGCTTTTTGCGCACCGATAATGGATGTAGATGTGTTTGGTACACTGCGAAGAAATAAAAAAAATAAATCAACAAGAAGAGCCAAATCACATAAACTGTTAAGACTGGCTACTGTAATATCAGTTTCGGGTAAGATTACTTTCATTTCTGCACTTAATTACATAACGTGTAAATTATATAAGTTAAAACTTTTTATTCCAGTGGGTTAATTATAAGAACCCAGTTCTATCTTTTTCGCCGCCATCTTGCAATTGATCGGTCGTATGACCATACGCAATCCACGCATTCTGAACACGTGATCTTCTCAAATGCCCACATGTAAAACACAGACACTCCTACCTCGGTAATAAACACGGAGATGTTAGTCCCGTCTGAATCAGTACAAAAAAATCACAGACGTAGGTTGATAAGAATTGTTACTCAAACGTTGTTTGGAAAACTAGTCCCGTCCGAATAGGGCTTATGCTTCTTTAATCTGCAACTTTGTAACTGGTATGTTTCAAAGTATTTACATATGTCACATCACCCTGACACGTCCTTCATCCTACATGAGACGAGTTAGCTAGAAAGCTGAATTATCAGGCATTTTTGGATGATGCTGTGGAGTATTTGTTTTAACTGATTTGAATATTTGGCATGTTTTTGTGATGTCTTCAGTCTTGTGTGCAATGCCTCACTTTCACTTCACTCAGCCAAGTGTGAATTTGGCAAAGCTAAAGTGTCTATTTATGGAAGCAGGTTGGGCGGGCAGAAGTGCATCCTGTAGTAGCTAAAGTAAATGTTATGAAACTCCCTATGCCTAAAACATGGCATGTACTTCAAAATTACTATTAGAGGAGCTTTTTCACAGCAGCTTTCCTATTGTAGCCCTCCTTACTCCTCCTTTCAAAGCTCTTTTCCACAGCACTGCATGCTGCTTCAAACAATTCAATTTATTTACCATTTATTTATTTACTTACTTATTTATTCCCTCTTTTTTTTCCTTTTTTGGGATTAGTTATTCACTCATGTGGTCCCAAAGGTATCTGATTTAAATGTACTTAAAGTGTTTGAATACTTAAAAATGTGTATCTGTATTGAACAGATCTTTAATCAGATTCAACAAGGGACAAACAAATAATAGCACAAAAAAATAATGCTGGTGCTTTTAAAAATGATTCTAGAAATGCCCAAATACTTTTTTATCTTTAAACAGTGTATCTATGTTTCATAATTTTAAACCTAAGAAATATCTTTTTGTAAAAGTTTTTGCTTGAGAGGCATTTTGTTTTATTTTTATCTAAAATAAATTCTACTTTGTATGATATTTTGTTACATAATGCAGAGACATTCATACATTGAGTTTTTAAGTGTGCATACATTTATATGTGTCCAAGTACACTACCATTTAAAAGTTTAAGGTCAGTATGTTTTTTTTTTTTTTTAATCATTCTAATTTGGCTATTTGCTGCTCAAGAAACATTTCTCTTGAAGGAAATGATATCCTCTTGGGCAGGGCTGCGATGTATAGCGCAGTTGCAATTCAAGCAACACAAGTTTGAGTCATGGCTTGTGTCATTTCCCGATTTTGTGGAAACTGTAATACATTATTATTCAAGATTCTTTGATGACTAAAAAGTTCAGAAGAACAGCATTTATCTGAAACAGAATCATTTGTAACATTATAAAGTCTTTACTAACACTTTTGATGAATTTAATGAGTCATTGCTAAATAAAAGCATTAATTTCCTTCGACAACAAAAATATCTTACTTTTTTTTGTGGACACTACATTTTTGTATATGTTTGAGATTCCTTCAATTTAAGAGATTTCCTTAGTATGAAGAGATTTCCTTAGTATTTGGCTGGGATACATTTTTGCCGCCGCCCTAAAGCCCCTTGAGGCTACATGTAACCACTGCAGGCCTTGGCTCGTAATAAGCATTTATTTTATGTGTCTATGTGTGTGTGCACTATTGACAGTTTATTTTATTGAGGTGCCATCCATTTAGAGCAATCATCATTGAACCAGACGCACTTAGCTATCCACAAACAGCTCCCTAATGACCTGAGCTTTCCAAACAGTTACAATCACACTGTCCCGCATCTCTCAGTGAAGCTCTTTGCATGCTGCTAATCTGTCACATTCTGCTTTAAGAAAGCTATTTGTGTATTATTTATGCTATTCAAAGTTAAAGGTGCAGTATGTAATATTGACAACTAGTGGTTGAATGTGTGCTGCAGTCCAAATTCAAAACATTGGAGAAAGTGGTTTCACCCACCCCCTCCTGCTCAGACTCAACGCTCACAAGGGTTGCCAGAGTGAAGACGCAACACGAACAAGCACAACTGTCAATGGAATATAGGGCTCCCCGATATCGAAGAAAAATGATAATTTGTTAAATAATGCGATATTCGATACAATAATGCTTTATGTGTGTAACTAGCTCTCTTCTTCTTCTGTATTTGAATTCCAGCAGTGTAGACACTGCTAAGTGTATTACTGACCACCACAGGTCAAAGTTTGAACTAATTGTTATATACTATTATTGTATATGACAATTTATTTCAAACTTTGACCTGAGGAGGGCAGTAATACACTTAGCAGTGTCTACACTGCTGGAATTCAAATAGAGAAGAAGAAGAGAGCTAGATCAAGATGAGCATTTATTGTTAAAATGTATAAAATAAAAAAATAAAATAAAAAATTAGAAAATGAGTGATGGTTTCTCTAGATAAGACCCTTTTTTCTCATCTGGGATTGTGTAGAACACTTTGAAGCTGCAATGAAACTAACTGACCTTCAACTGTTTGGTGTCCATTGAAGTCTACTATGTGGAAAAAAATCCTGGAATGTTTTCATTAAAAAACTTAATTTATTTTTGACTGAAGAAAGGAGGACATGAACATCTTGGATGACATGGAGCTGAGTAAATTATCAGGAAAAGTTTATTTAAAAGTGAACTAATCCTTTAAGCACACAGACGGAAGCAGGTTTATTAGGCTGCTGTCACTTTAAGAGCTGCACAGATCCAATATATTTTTACAAGCGTGCTTTCTTTCTCAACTGCTTACTCCACTTAAAACATAACTGACTGTTTTTACACGAATACTCACCAAGAAGGGCATTTTGACAATTTAGTGTGCATTTGGCCATATAAGTTGTTGAAGAGAACTAAATTCGGGATCTCGTACTGGGCGAGAGTCGGTCTACTCTGCATGCAAGTACTTCGCTTGTTGCGACTGATAACATTAAGCATGTCACACGTTTGGAACAGTCAGTCCAGTCATTTCTCTGCTGCCTGCATCGACTTAAAGTCTAAGTTTTAGGTTGATCATCTTTTGAAATATTAAAGGGGTCCTTGATTATGATTTTACTTTTTTAACTCTAGTTAATGTGTAATGTTGCTGCTTGAGCATAAAAAACATCTGCAAAGTTACAATGCCTTAAATTTCAATGCAAAGCAAAATATTTTATTTTACAGAAATTGCTTTTTAAGGACTACAATAAATGACTGCTAGGCTTCTTCCCGGGTTGGTGACATCACAAACCCCAAAATTTACATAAACCCTGCTCCCTGGAACACACAACAAAGGGTGTGAGGACATGTTGGGCTGCTTTAGAGAAGAGGAAGAGTTGTTGTTGCAATACAGTCATTTTATACCGAACTGCTTCACAAACGAGGGTCAATTCAACGCTGGATTTGTACAAAAGATTAACATGATGGCACATGCTAGTAGATGAGTTGAATCAACTCCACATCAACTACATAAATTTATCCACTAACCATTCAGAAAAATCCGGTTGCATTCTAAAAGTTGTAACTTCTTCCTGAGTCTCTCCATCAGTGTCCGACTCCGGTTTGAACAATATAAGGCTGAACACCATTACTGACAATCCTCAATTTGGCTGCGTGAGATTCTCCAGCTTTGTTGTTGTTAAACAACCGAAGCATGAGCAGGAGCTCATTTGCTTTTAAAGGGTTTTTGCTCACACCCAAGTAGAGGCAAATTTGACAAGCTATAATAAATGATCTGTGGGGTATTTTGAGCTGAAGCTTCACAGACACATTTCAAGCATTGTAGCATTGTTTTTCAGAGAAAGAAGTATTTGAATTTAGCATGTTTCCTAAATCTCTGTGAACATATATCATGTTTTTTATGCCTTAGTACAGTCAAAAAATTACACACAGAATCTTTAAGCAGAAAAAAACTCTTTAAAAAATAAATCACTAGTAGTAATATAGAGACTGATCTGTTGCCACTTATAGTTTGTATGGTAATTTAGTTACTTAATAAATTCACACAGGGCTGCATGTGAAAGTATGTATATTAAGCACATCTTCCCAATTCTCTTCTGAAAATGCATCACAGCTTGAAAAATTTAAATGCCAAACCTTGTTTTCCATAATGTGTACCCTTTCCCATCAGTTTGCCTTTTCAGTATTTTTAGTTTTAATGTTTGTTTCCGTCAGTCAGTCAGTCTGTGCACCACTTCCGAACTCTTGAAGAAACAGGAAACTAGTCATGTTTGCATTCTCAGTAATACGTCTTGACTGTCCTACCCATAAAATACACTTCCTTTTCCCTAAATGTGCAGCATATTTACATATAGAGTTATTATACAGTTAGACATATACATACATATACATATGTTACATATACAGCTTTTTTTCCCATATTTTAAAGTAAAATTCTTCCAAACTGAATACAAGTTCTACAAATCAAGGTTATATCTAGGTGACTGTGATGTAAAGGAGATTTATAGTGGCACTAGAGGTCATTTGTTTGTTTATTTCTATGGCATTTCAACAATTGTTGTTTTCATGAATGTGTACATGTTCAGTACAAAAAAATCCAGGTTACCAAGCGGCTGATCAATGCTGAAACACCAGATGTCAAGCACAATGCACGACCTTCCACCATATAAACCCTTCCATGCAAGTTAGATCAGTGACAGATGTGCAGTTAAAAGCAGTGATCAACAGTGTCAGGGTATCTGGGGGGAAATTACAATTCAAACGATAAGATTGACATTTTAAGCGCCAAAAAAGAGGGAGCTATTTTCATAAAGGCAATCTGTAGTGCACAGCTGTTGTTTATGTGGAAAGGCATGTTTCTGCGTTATCAATTCGCTCTGTCTCTTCCACAGATTGTGTATTATTTTCAAGCTTGATCTGATCAGACATATGGCCAGAAGGCAACCTACAGCTTGATTCTAATCACACACTTTGGCCCCTGTTTCAAACTGACCTTTTCCACCCGCAAAGTCACGTGATCTCCAAACACAATAAGGGGCACGGATATTTGAGATGCCTTTGTAGTTATAAGGGCATTGCTGCAATGTTGTAAGATTGCTAGGCAACTGGAGAGAAATGCATCATTGTCATTCTTGAACAAGCCTTATAAATGGTACAGACTGTAGGACATCATAAGTAGGCACTTCCCATATTCTTAGTCAGAGATTGACTAAGACCTCTGGTGTTTATGTGGTTAAAAGACCATAATGCAAACCTGACAACAAGTCAGTTGAGCATGCGAGTCTACTTCACTCCTACCCAGACTCATGAAAATCATGTTACAACTTGTTATCAAAAGCAGAACTTTAAAACTCTTCAAATGAAGTTCAGGAATGAGACTGGGGTTTAACCCTTATAGGGTCTTTGGGGTCTGCACAGACCCCAAACGACGTTTGCTCAAATAAAAAAAATATTCTCTTTGTCCAAATGACATGAAACTTTGTACCGTTGTTAACACTTTCTAGATCTACAAAGAAAAAAAAAATCGGAGTGATATCTTGTTTTTATGTTAGTGTAAAGAAAAGGGTCACACTCAGGGTCTTCGGGGTCTCCACAGACCCCAGGCAATAAAATGTAATTTTGTTATAAAATAACTGCTTTTTAAAAAAGAAATGTAATTTTACTCTGTTTATTAATGTTTTTACTTCATATTTGTGCAGTTTTTGGAGGATTTCTCGTATCTTTTAAATTTATATAAATAAATAAATTAATTAATATTTTTACAAAAACAGCTTTTTATGTAAAATTCACTTTATAAAAGACCCACATTTCTAACTTTCATTCATGGGGATAACATGGATAATTTGACATGGTTTAGTGTGAGATTTTTGCCCATCTTTTGGAAAATGCCGTTTTAAAAGTAAAAAAAAATCACTTTTACCAGTAGACGGCTGCAGAGCTCCACTATTTGCTATGTGCTATCTGACTGACTGAAAGACATCTTTTCATAAGTTTTTTTTGTTGGATTCATATCTAAATGTTATGAAATCACAATTATAACAATAAAAAATACTTTTTGTCAAAGTTTAGCATTTTTTGTACTGAAAAAAATTAATTTTTCCAAAATGTTGATTTTGAGGATGAATTTTGTCCATTTTCACAGTGGAGTCTCATCATAATGTAACAATATTGAAAAACTATTTTTTTTCATTACAAAAAATACTAAACTTTGACAAAAAGTACCCTTTATTGTTATAATTGTGATTTCATAATATTTATATATGAATCCAACTGAAAAAAACTTATGAAAAGATGTCTTTCAGTCATTCAAATAGCACATAGCATATAGTGGAGCTCTGCAGCCATCTACTGGTAAAAATGATAGTTTTTTTACTTTTAAAACTGCATTTTCCAAAAGATGGGCAAAAATCTTACACTAAACCATGTCAAATTATCCATGTTATCCCCATGAATGAAATTTAGAAATGTGGGTCTTTTATAAAGTGAATTTTACATAAAAAGCTGTTTTTGTATAAAAACCTATTTTAAAAAAATATTTTTTAATTTCTTTATATAAATTTAAAAAATATGATAAATCCTCCAAAAACTGTACAAACATGGAGTAAAAACATTAATAAACAGAGTAAAATTAAATGTTTTTTTAAAAAACAAGTATTTTGTTACAAAATTGCATTTTGTTGCCTGGAGTCTGTGGAGACCCCGAAGACCCTGAGTGTACTTCCCAAACGAAGACCGCACAAGGGTTAAGAAGGTCCCAGGAACCTGATAAAGAGGCTTTACACTATTAAAAATAAAGGTTCCAAAAAGTAGGTTTCACAACGATGCTAGAGAAGAACCATTTTTGTGCCACTGAAGAATCTTTCAGTTCTTAAAAACAAAACAAAACACTGTTTTCTTAGTGTGAAGAACAATTTAATAATCTAAATAACCTTTTCCACTGTAAAAGAACCTTTTTTACAATGGAAAGGTTCCATGGGTTTTAAAGGTTCTTTGTGGAACCAGATGCTAATAAAGATCCTTTTTATTAGTAAGTCTGAATCTTCAGCTGAATCTAGTTTAGGCATGTTGTATTGTTTCTTCAGGCTTTCTCAATTTTGAATGACTCTTTTAAAAGTGACTCTTCATTCATTTAGTATTACTATCATTAACTCTTTTCTCAAGCAATAAAGTTTAGAAGTAGTAGCAGATTAAAACTGGATAAAACCCACTGAACCAGGCCCAGCTAATTTTCTGACCCATGACAATTAAGTATGTGATCTGAGAAATGCTAACGTTAGCCTGCTAGCATTGAAAGCATACAATCCCAGTCCCACCCTTCCTGCAAATAACTGTCCAAAGCCACGCCTCCTCCAAAACACATGAACGCACACACACACAACTGCTCTCGGCAAAGCGCCACAAGAGACGGCGTTAAACTACCTCATGTCTCAAAGCACATAACAGTACAAGAATGAATGTAAAAAACTTAGAGAGCTTGTACCTGACTGCTGCAGATTCATTTCGGTGTTGATACTCTTGCCATGGATACACATAATTCCGAGTCTGACTGAACAGCTCCGGTTAGAACGTCACGGGTTGCAATCTCTTAATAACAGTAGTTATGGCGTGAACGCAGCATAAGCTCATTGTTTTGATTCAGTAGGAACTGTAAAAGGTGGCTGCTGTTTGTTTGCAGTCTGAGGTCTGTCTGTATAAACTCTGCGTAGCAGTGCTCTCTCCTATTGCGTCTTTGATTTTGAAATGAGCTGATGATCAATAAAATACAGTCCATATTATACTTAACTAAAACTAAAACCATAAAAAGAATTTTGTTACTTAAAAAAATGAATGTTCTAAAAATGAAAATTCTGTCATCATTTACTCACCCTCATGTTGTTCCAAACCCGTAAGACTTTTGTTCATCTTCGGAACACTAATTAAGATATTTTAAAATTAAATCTGAGAGATTTAATTGAGAGATCTGAGAGATCTAACGCTTCAAAACGTTCATAAAGAGATTGTAAAACTAATTGAGAAAAGAATTGAGTGGTTTATTCCCAACTTTCTGAGGAGACACGACCACTTTATATGATGAACAGATAGAATTTAGACTTTTATTCACATATTGATCAGCGAACATAAACAGAAGCTCAACTAACCTGCTTCATGCGTGAGAACATTGGTTCTTGTGGAAGCTCAAACATGCTGCGTAACGCACAAGAATGAACCTCATTGGTTCTCACACGTCAAGCAAACACGCTTGAGCTTCCGTTTACCACAACAGAAGTGTGCATTGATCAATGTTTATATGTGAAAAAAGCATAAATTCAATCTGTTCATCATATAAAGCAATCATGTCGACTAAACTGCTCGATTCATATGGAATAGTTTTATGGTCTCTTTATGAACGTTTTGAAGCAAAGTTGTGTAGACTGTCAGTGGAGGGACAGAAATCTCTCAGATTTCATTAAAAATATCTTCATTTGTGTTTTGAAGATATACGAAAGTCTAAAAGGTTTTGGAACGACATGAGGGTGAGTAAATAATGACAGAATTTTCATTTTTGGGTGAACTATCCCTTTAACTGAAACAAAATTGCATATTAAAAAAGCTAGTTGCCAAAGCAACATTTCTCATTTTCATTTAGCTTGATGTACTAAAACTGATATAAAAACTATTTAAATAAAAATGACAAAAAAAAAAAAACTAAATAAAACTTTAAAATTAAAATGAGCAAGGAAAAAATATAAACTAATTAAAAATATTAATAAAAACGATAATAGTATCTCAACGATACAATAACACTAAAATGTAGTTAGCCTCCTTTCTTTTTATAGTAAATACTACCTCTTGTTTCTATTAAAGAAATAGTCTGGTTTTATAGAAACAACATTAATAGTTAGTTACCATCATAGTAGAAAGCCATCCAGGGTTTTACATGGTTACTACGATCTTACTACAATCTTAACAATTAGAATAAATGTTGCATTTAGTTGACAAACACACACACAGAGACACTCATTTTCATTATGGTTCATTTTAGAGTGATCCAAGCCACTGAAAATGCCCCTACAAACATTTAAAACATACTTCAGGTTTCCTAAAATTAATAGGCAACATTCATGAATATTTATAATGGGTGTGTGGTAGTGAAGCAATGCGAGAAGCAATTCTATTTACATTTACTTATTAGGGCGCATAAAACAACCATGATGAACGCAGTAATTATTGGCCTGAGAGTAATTACGCCAGCCATGTGTTTCAACACACGCCTATTGTTTTCTTGTTATATCCGTCCAATTGTATCCTCTCTCACACTGGTTTAATGCAGTGCTTCATGATTTAAGTCGACCACCAGTGTGCAAGTCTGCGTTATTATTATTCTTCATCAAAATGCCTGAGACCCACGCCCCACGTATTAGTCATTGTTTCCATCAGAGGACCATCCCTACCACTTTCTGAAGGAGGAACCCTAAAAAATGTAAACGTCTTACCATATTTTGAATCCGGATTTTTCTCCTCCGGCTCCATTGCAAAGAAATGATGCGCACTTGTGGCAGTCACTTAAATCTTTAAAGGTATTATTGCCTAATCTTGTGAGGAATTGGTCATCAGTAATTCCGCTGCCCTACAGTAGAGGTGTATGGCAGGGAGCAACACATTCTAACAGTACACGCATGACGAGGTGTTTCGTTTTTTCCGAGGAGAGAGTGTGAGTGCTGAATCCACCAATGAGAGGAGAGGAAAAAATGACAGACAGTCGTATCAGCCAATGAAACGTAAACGCTCCTTTACTGAAAATCGCCGACGCTTGGCACATCAAGAAATCAGAAATTGAGTTGCCTTTAATTGTAAAATTCAAAAGACACCGACAAATTGATCATATAATACTTAGTCCTACCACTGACAAATTTTAAAAACATTAACTTCGAGTAAAAATCTCTGTTTCTGTATGATAATTGTAAAATACGGTAGAATACAACATTGTTTCTAACAAATGTAGCATTTTGGCGCAAGAAAAACTGCAAATTCATGCAGTTCGACGGAAAACTAGGACGGTTCCTAGAAATACTAATTAAACGAATGTTTTAACAATACTTAGCAAATCTGATACTCTCTGATTGTCATGAATAATGCAATAAACAGAATCATGTTTCACACCAGGTGCAAAGTTGTGTAATTTCTTGGTAGGATCTACAAGCCAGCCACACCCTTTACTAAACCGTTTTTAATAAGTTAAAATTGTATAGCTAAATAAAGTTTATAAAAAATAATAAGCGAATTTAAAGTTTTAATTTAGAATTTTTACATTTGTTTTAACCAGTGCTCGAATTGAAAGTCTTGGTGCATGGTACCCCACCTTTTTTTTCTGGGGGGTTGTGGTTAGTCTTGCTATATAAAAAATATTTAGAATATAAAAAATTATTATATTTTTATGTAACTATATAGGCTATCACTTATTTAAACAGGCTTACATGTGTGAAATATATAATATACATTTTCTGTCCAAGCAATGGTAGGCTATAACAAAGAGAGGTATTTTTCTTTTAAATAGCTTACTCGATTTGTAGGGTGACAAAGCAGCAGACCCAAAATGGCAACTATGGCAAAACAAGCAGATTGACTATAAGCTAAATTTGACACTAGAGCAGAATATCCATAGCTGAGTTTCCATAACTGATTCTGCTATTTTCCTGTTTATCACCGTTAAGCTGACACAATCTGTATTGTATAAAGGCACTTGAAGACCCACGAAAAGCATATGACTTCAAAAAAACACTATAAAATAATCAGATGGCTTCCAAATTCACTGGAAGGACTCATTGTCAGATTCAGCAGTGGCACAGGAATAATTATTTCATAATGTCTCCGAAAGCAGTGATAAAGGGGCAGTCAGTAACTTCAAAATTACTTTATATATCTTGTTTATTTTATTTCATCTTCAGTTGTCAACCGTCCCTTTGCGCCACCAGGTGGTGATTTTGAAAATGAGTTTCACATACTTAAAGGCTCACTGAAGTGTCATTATTCAATATCAAACAGCCCTGCCCCTTTTTTAAATAGCCAATAGCGTTTCATTTATGTTACAGCTCGGCCAGAGCCATTAGACCTCTGTTTCCTTCTAATCTCTAACCATTTCTCCTCATAATGTCCTTTATATTGCTTATATACAGCATTCAGTCCGATACCCAGTTCATGAGACACTAACATGAAAACGGACTTCATTTGATTCGAAATGTTGAATCGGTGTTGGAGCTCGTCGGGCCTTTCTGATTGGCAGTTCAGCTACTGCCATCTGCTGTTCGGAAAGGCATTTCATGTCACGCAGGCGCAGAACTGACGTGCTACTTGGCCGTCAGCTGTCTAGCGTTGGTTTGGTGTGGCAGGGCAACTTTGGACACAGACGCTGCCGACGTGAGTCAACCCCACAGTCTGCTTTCGTCGCCACTAGTTCGTCCGCGTCGGCTTGGTGTGTTCTGGCCTTAAGAATGTAGGAGGGGGCGGAACTTCAGATTGTAGAGAGCATTTGATTGGACCGAAGATTTGATGAAAAGCTAAAGTGTGATATGATGTCATGAAAATCCGTGATCCATTTCAGCGGAAGTGAGAGACTGTAAGTTTTGAATGCTTATATCTACTAAATACGAATTTTGTCATTGTTTTGGAACACACCAGCTTATTCATAACCTTAAGTCGAACTAAAAGCTAAAAAAAAATTTAATTTTAATTTCAAAATCTGTGGTGAAAATCAAGTTTTTAATGTTGTTTAAATGTCTATGTTTTTAATATGCTTTAAGACAAACCATGTGCAAATTCATAAGTCAACACCATTGCTTAGTGTTTTCTGTTTAAAAGTTTCAAAAATCGCTGGTGTTTGTGACATCACAAACCACCTTGTTGTAACCAATCATGTCAACTTGCCTTTAGCATATCATTAACCATGACCGCTCTGAAGCACAGAAGTCTCAAGAGAAAATATCCTGGTATATTTTTACGTTGATATTAAAAATCGGGTAGATTTAGCAATATGGCGGGTGTATGATGTATAATACGATGAACTATATGCCTTTCTCCACTGATGTGAGTTGTTCAAAGCATTTCTAAGGATACTGATTGTTAGAAGACAGCTGTCTGACTCAGATGGCGAATGGGAACATGGTTTGTAACATTAGCAACACATTATTAGCAGCTGTTTGATAATGTAGTCAAGCAAAAAGCTAATCAATAATTACTTTCATGTGTCTGACATTGTAAAAAGCGATAGCCTACCATTGTGCAGTGTTTTCCTCAGTAAGTTGATGGAGTGGATCTCTCAGCTCGTGCGAGTGAGTGGAGGCGGGGCTAATTAGCATATAATAGATTGGCGGTTATTAAATGAAGAGTTACATTCAGCTAGGCAAAAGAGATAGAACTGTGAAAGTGTTTTCTAACATACATAAAGCAATATTTTGTATTAACATGCTTCATTTTTTTTTTACTATGGCACTGAGCTTTACTTTTCTATATAATTTATTCATTATCCAATTGTAGGCTACAATACGTTAATCCCTGATTAATAAACACTTAATAAAAAAAATAATTATATTTATATTATAATTATAAAAGTAATAATTTTATACAATTTCAGCCTGAGCCAACACACATACGCAGACAAAACATTGCGTTTTATCTTCCTTTTTGTTATGCCGTTTCATTCTGTGAAGTAAATTAAAACAAAAGGGATCTTTCCGCTATTGATGATAGCCAAATATCAAATTGCAGTAACTTCTTAGTATTATTATTTTTTAGAATATATATGGATAGCTCTGTTTGAAAATAGTCAAAACTGCAATATTTCCGACGACCCCGGCCCAGCAGTCAGTTTATGTTGTAACAGAGCAATGCACTTTAAAAATTCCTCTCCGCGCACACGCCTCTTCTAATCATCCAATCAGAGCGCGAGGTGCCCGAAAACGCCTTCGACATGCCACAGGATTTAGGATGTTGTCATCAGCCATTTTGAGTGTGGCATGTTCAAACTAACTTACTTTAAAATGTAAAATTAAAATCTCATTATTCGTTATTTTCCATAATTTGATCATGTAAACTGTGATATATGTAACTGTGTAGTGTAAAAGTGATTATTAACGTTATTGTGGGGCGAACGCAAGCAAAGGCATTATGAAACTTAACGCAGAATCAAAGGCGTTATGAAACAAAACCACACAAAAGATGGAGGGTGCGTTCTTCCAATTTGTGCATGTGACACGTTCCTCCAATAGTTGAATATAAATAGTGTTACAGTAGACAGGGAAATCATCTGATCGAAGGCGGTGAAGGTAGGATTTTTAAAGTGTTTTTTTTCTTCTTTTTTTCAGTTTGACTGCATGACGAATGGAAACAACAACTATCTGTTTACCACTAAATGTTGTAAATCTGAAATATAAGCTTATATAGAAGATTTTGAAATCTGTACATGTGTATAATATGAGTTGTGTAACCATGCGTAAACTACACTTATGAAATAGAAAAAAAAACTTTCTAAATGGAAAATAACAACTAATACAAGTAAGACCTCACGATTTTGCCTGGAATTATTACAGATAAAAGGTGCAATTGTTAGAATACTCATACAATGTTATTTTAATATATTTATGAAACAATAACAAAGCAATAACTCAAAACAAAAGCTAATAACATGTATTTAGTGTTTTGAGTAAAAAATGGAACGTAAATCCAACAAACTGCTAATTACCACAGGAAATATATTAAATAAACTTGTGTAAACACTGTTATAATGTTGCTGTAACATTATTAATAACAATTTTTGTTACATTTTTCAGGTTTGAATACACCATGGCATTAAGAACAGCTTTATCACGCCTGTGGATGAACTCACAGCGATGTTCTCTGATCTCTGTGTCAAGGACCCAGGGCACTTCAGCAACTGCTGCATGTGGTTAGATTACCAATTCACCATAACTTAAACATAACTTGGAATGATCATAACAGTTGTGAGGAAATCATCTAGCCCCTCATGACATTGTGTAAATGCAGAGCGTGATCATCAATACATTTTAAAAACTTATTTTACATTCATTAGGCTTACACATTGATCAAATGACATCAAGATAGATAATTTACATGTACTGATGTTAAAGCTTGGCAACTGCTTCATTGTGCTAATACCCATATCTCAAATTATCTTATTTTTCAGAGACAGACGAGCAAGTGAAAAAAACAGAGAAAAGATGTAAATATATTTCTTTTATATTTTCTAATTTGTAGTGTTTGAATTTGACATCATGTACTGTATTTGAGCTGAAAATAAAAAGCTTTCTGATTTATAGCTAAGGTGTATTTTAACTGGCGAGATGCTTTGGATCTGGACGGGCAGCTCACAGAGGAGGAGATCATGATCCGAGACAGTTTCCGCACATACTGCCAGGAGAAGCTCATGCCCCGCATCCTCATGGCCAACAGAAATGAACGTAAGTAGAAGAGCTAGTCACATCTGATGTATCAGAACAGGGGTCGACAATCTTCATGCATAATTAAAGGGTTAGTTCAACCAAAAATGAAAATTCTGCAGTCAGTGACTCATCCTCATTTCATTCCAAACCAGTAAGACTTTCATTCATCTTCGGAACACAAATTAAGACGTTTTTAATGAAATCTGAAAGATTTCTGTACTCAAAAACTCTGATGCTTGAGAGATTGAAAAGAAGTCCATATGAAACGAGCAGTTCATTCCGAGTCTTTTGAAGAGACACGATCGCTTTATGTGAACAGATTTAATTTAGGCTATTATTCACATATAAACATTGATCAGCGCACGTACGTAAAGCACTCAAATTTGGAGAACAGAAGTTTAAGCATGCTTGCTTGATGCAAAAGAACCAATGAGCTTCATTCTCATGTACATCATGAATCCATTTTCCAAACTGTGTTTTTGCCTTATTCTGAAACACTTTGGTACATCTATAATAAATGTTTATATTCTGACTATTTTAGACTGGGTCGGGTCGGCACAGCTGTGGAGTAGAACAGTACCTGTGTGACTCGTCATAGACATAAACAGAGAGAGGTAGCTCTGGCTATAATGTTCTTCCGCAAGATGCATGCAGTTCTGTTTATTAACGGCTAGAGTGCCAAACGTTATGGACTGCAGCTTTAAGTCATCATATAAAGTGATTGGTATTGTCTAAAGCGATTGCGATGTCTATTCGGAAGACTTGGATTGAGCTGCTCAATTCATATGAATTCAAATATATGGATTTCTTTATGAACATTTTGAACTGTCAGAGTTTTTGGTGAACAGACTTCCACTGGAGGTACAGAAATCACAGATCTCAATGAAAATCTCTTTTATTTACATTTTGAAGATGAACATTAATGATGACATTTTCACCAACAATTTTCATTTTTGGGTGAATTATCCCTTTAATTCTTACTTACTTGGTTTTATTTTATTTTATTCAAAGTGCCAAAAGGTAGAATGTCTAGATAAGAAAAAAACCCTTTGAATTCAAATCTTGGTTCTTTAGATTTCCATCGGGAGATTGTAAACGAGATGGGAGAACTTGGTGTCCTTGGGCCTACGATTCAAGGTAAAAAAGGATCATCCTCATGAAAGTGGAAATAAATACAAACCACAGTCTCAGTTAACCTTAGAGCTTGTGTGTACAGCTTACATGTGACCCTGATTTTGTTGTCCATGGAATATGCCTGTAATGTACATTGTCTGATGTTTTTTTGTGTTGAAGGATATGGTTGTGCGGGCACTAGTTACGTGGCATACGGTCTGATTGCCAGAGAGGTGGAGAGAGTGGACAGTGGGTACCGTTCAGTTATGAGTGTCCAGTCTTCACTGGTCATGCACCCTATCAATGCCTATGGAACAGATGCACAGAAGCAGAAGTACCTGCCTAGACTAGGTTAGTCAACTGCTTAAACTGCATGTCAAAGCATTGATCTGCTATAAAAGTGTTTACATAGTTCAAAGTTCCCGGGGTCACGGAAAACCAGTAATATCAGTAATGAATTTAAAGGTGCTCTAGAATTAAAAATTGAATTTATCTAGGCATAGTTAAATAACAAGAGTTCAGTACATGGAAATGACATACAGTGAGTCTCAAACTCCATTGTTTCCTCCTTCTTATATGAATCTCATTTGTTTAAAAGACCTCAGAAGAACAGGCGAATCTCAAAATAGCACTGACTGTTACGTAACAGTCGGGATCATTAATATGTACGCCCCCAATATTTGCATATGCCAGCTCATGATCGAGGCATTACACAAGGGCAGGCCGTATTAACGTCTGGATGTGCACAGCGAAACAGCGAAAAATGGCAGATGGAGCAATAATAACTGACATGATCCATGATATCATGATATTTTTAGTGATATTTGTAAATTGTCTTTCTAAATGTTTCGTTAGCATGTTGCTAATGTACTGTTAAATGTGGTTAAAGTTACCATCGTTTCTTACTGTATTCACGGAGACAAGAGCCGTCGCTATTTTCATTTTTAAACACTTGCAGTCTGTATAATTCATAAAAACTTTTTCTTTATAAATCTCTCCAACAGTGTAGCATTAGCCGTTAGCCACGGATCACAGCCTCAAATTCATTCAGAATCAAATGTAAACACCCAAATAAATACTATACTCTCATAATCCGACACTTTGTAAAGATCCATTTTGAGGGTTATATTAGCTGTGTGAACTTTGTTTATGCACTGTTTAAGGCAAGCGTGAGCTCTGGGGGCGGAGAGCGATTTAAAGGGGCCGCAACCTGAATCGACGCATTTCTAATTATGCCCCAAAATAGGCAGTTAAAAAAATTTATTAAAAAAAATCTATGGGGTATTTTGAGCTGAAACTTCACAGACACGTTCAGGGGACACCTTAGACTTATAGTACATCTTGTAAAAAAACATTCAATGGCACCTTTAAAATAATGTATACATCCCACTGATTAGTGGACATCCCAACCAATTCAACAGTGACTGGACAAATCATGGAAATTCATTCAAAATGTCCCCATCTTTATTAGTTGCCCCATGTAATAGTGTCTATGATTATATTGTTTTGTGCCTTTTATTCTTTTCAGCTCGTGGAGAGATCCTGGGCTGTTTTGGACTTACAGAACCAAACCATGGGAGTGACCCTAGTGGCATGGAGACCAAAGCTAAATACAACCCCTCCAGCAGGACCTATACCATCAGCGGGGCAAAAACATGGTAAATGCCACTGAATTGTTTGCATAGTTCAATTTAGTCAGGAGTCTTGTCTTGGACACACTTATTGCTATACACTAACCATTTAGCATCAAAAAAAAGTTTTTTACAATTTTTTTACAAAATAATATAGTCTCTTTGAAGAAGATATTATTGCAGAAGTGAAAGCCGCTTAAAATAAATTTAAGAGTTTAAAAAAAGTTATAGATTAAGTGTACTGTAAAGCAAACGTACTGAACTAAACATTTTATATTTTATACAAAGTATATAATTTAGAAAGTAATTTGGACTCTAAAATTGCTAGAACATCAAAGCAATATGAATAACAAAATTATGTTCCAAATTTGAAGTTAATATCACAAAAACTGAGCTTTTAAAGTACAGTTTCCATTTGATGATTACTAAAATATGTGATAGGGAAGAAAAGCAATCACAGAGCCTATCAAGTGTCCTGCTACCAGGACACTGACAGTTAACTGGCTATAACACAACATTCATTTTGTGAACTTGACTGATAGAGTCATCATTGGCATGGAGTTGCACAACATGTTAGTTCATCAGATGGTTTCTTATGTAAGATATCTCATCTGAGGGCTGTGTACCTACGTCCAGATTTAGATTTTGTAACTTCACCCTCTACAGGGCATTTGTCCCTTGCTGGTTTAGGAGGACACTGAAATCTGCTGACCATCTGTTTACTTAATAAGTCTGTATATGGCATGAATCTGGCTTGAAGCCAGCGATGTTTCTGTCTGAGCAGATAATACATTTGCAGTTACATTTAATCATTTAGCAGAGGTGTTTATCTAAAGCCACAGTAGTGCCACAGTATGAGTTTCAAGTATAAACTAGAGCTCTAAATGCCTTCATTTTGCAATCTAGTCCGATGAGCTTTTATTCAATGTGTTATCAAAAACTAAAATTTAAAATGAAATAAAATGAACTAAAATAAGCATAAAAACAGAAATTAAACTAAAATACATTTTGACTCCAAAACTAACTAAAAAAAATAAAAATGGCCACACATTTATTTTAGTTTTTTTTTTTTTAATACAGCGTATATTGTAAAGGTTTCAGATTTTATAATGACAACTCCCATCATTCCACGCTCCTTCACAGCATCATCAAGCTATGCCTTTGTTAATATGAAATGTGACATCTAGCAGGGAAAATTACATACTGTGCCTTTAAATTATATAATTTAACACAAATGGCAGCACAAAATACTCAAATTACAGTTAACTGAAAGGGTAAAACAAACTACAATAAAAAAAAAAGTTAAACGAATGTGTCATTCATATGTTTGCAATTGAAAATCATGATTTCTGGTTTAAGCAAATAACACTCCATAGGAAAAAAAAGAAAACAAAACAAATTGTTTATGGTGAAATTAAGTTCTAAAAAAATGTACACTACCATTCAAAAGTTTGGGGTCAGTAAGATTTTTTAATGTTTTAAAAGAAGTATCTTCTGCTCACCAAGCCTGCATTTATTTGATTAAAAATACAAACAAAAACAGTAATATTGTGAAATATTATTCCAATTTAAAACAGCTGTTTTCTATGTCAATATACAATAAAGTGTAATTTACTCCTGTGATCAAAGCTGAATTTTCAGCATCATTACTTATGTCTACACAGTCTTCAGTGTCACATGATCCTTCAGAAATCAATCTAATATGATGATTTGATGTTCAAGAAACATTCGTTATTATTATCAATGTTGAAAACGGTTGTGTACAATTTTTTTTCAAAATTCTTCAGTTCAAAAGAACAGCGTTTATTTATTTTCTGGAAATAGAATATTTTCTAACATTATAATTGTCTTTACTGTAACTTTTGATCAGTTCAACTCATCCTTGATGAATAAAAGTATTGATTAATTTTATTTATATCCCCCAAAAATAAAATTAAAATTCTTACTGACACCAAACTTTTGAACGGTAGTGTTTAATGTTACAAAAGACAAATGCTGTTCTTTTGAACTTTCTATTCATCATAGCATCATGAAATAAAAATTTAAATAACTGTTTTCAACATTGATAATAATCATAAATGTTTCTTGCACATCAAATCATCATATTAGAATGATTTCTGAAGGATCATGTGACACTTAACGATGCTGAAAATTCAGCTTTGATCACAGGAATAAATTACACTTTACTGTATATTGACATAGAAAACAGCTGTTTTAAATTGGAATAATATTTCACAATATTACTGGGTTTTTTTTGTATTTTTAATCAAATAAATGCAGGCTTGGTGAGCAGAAGATACTTCTTTTAAAACATTAAAAAATCTTACTGACCCCAAACTTTTCAACGGTAGTTTATATATTAACCTACATTAAGTAACATTTTGGTTTATATCTAAAGAAAATATATTGATAGCCCAAAGTATACTTCAGCCGACACACTGTACACGTGGTGTAATTTTCGTCATCGGGAGATTCTGAGGACATCTGTGTACACCATCCACGTACAGCCCAACTCCCCTTTTAGACATACACTCGCATACAAAACGTCCTTAAGCACTTCTCCCACAACCATTTTTATTTGGAGAGACCCTCGACCCCTCGATTTTGACAGACTGAGCGAGTCTACTCAATATGTACACTTCATGTAGATCTGTAGACCACAATGCAACATTGTTTTAACTTCACATTAGATCATGCTTAATTTACTCTACTCTAATTTACTCAAATCTAGTGTATGATATTGGAGCTATTTTGACATTTAACCGTATAATACTTGTAACTACCTTGAGCCGTTATAGTTTATTGTATTGTAATAATTTTCGTTTGTGTAATTTTCTCCAACAGCCCAAGCATACAAACAGGCCTATAGAATGATGTGTAAAACAAATTCATAAGGAAAAAAACTAATAATAAATCGGCTCCATTGTCCACTGCTTTAGGGTGTTGCATTTAAACACATTGCAAGGGTTCTGCCAGTAGTGAGCACTCGTGCAACGTAAACAAAATCTGAGTGGATGAGACGGAAGGAAGTTATCGAGGAAAGGGCAAAAAAATTTGGATTGAGGGAGAATGTTGAGACAGAAGAGTATAGTTGTGATGTACTATGCATTTGATGAAGAAGAATGCGTAAAGAGCGATACAAAACAAAGCAGCATATCCTTCTCCATTGTTTTTAGTTTGGTTCTTGTTGACTTGTTCAAAATTCTACTTTTCTTCTATCCTTGTGAGCGAATGTCCTGTAAATGACACGACTCAGTCCTGCCCTCTGATGTCTGGTAGAGTATAAAAAATCAATTGTACTGCGCATGTGTCAAACTTGTCTATCCAGAGAACTAAATTCAAAACTATAATAACTCCACATTGCACCACATAAATCTTAAACACAGCACAGGTGAATGATAATAAAACCTTCTCAACAACTCAACCACCTTTTTTTTTTTTTCTCTCTCTCTCTGAACAGGATCACTAACTCCCCGTATGCTGATATCTGTGTGGTCTGGGCAAAATGCGAGGATGGCCGAGTGAGAGGGTTTATCCTGGAGAGAGGAATGAAGGGTTTGAGCACCCCTAAGATAGAGGGCAAGTTCTCCCTCAGGGCCTCAGCCACTGGGATGATCCTAATGGATGAGGTTGAAGTGCCAGAGGAAAACCTGCTGCCCCATGTGTCTGGCCTCGCTGTGAGTATGTTACTATTACTATGTTACTGAACAAACCCCCAACCCTAAATATGAAGACAACATATTCCCTGGCAACCACATAGATACATGACCACTGAAGTGATTCTTTCTTCTTTACACATTTTTAATCCGCTGATACAATGCTTGCGGTTCTCTGTTGATTTTTGTAGGGTCCTTTTGGCTGCCTGAATAATGCCCGTTATGGCATTGCATGGGGCGCTCTGGGTGCCGCAGAATATTGTTTCCATGCCGCCCGCCAGTACACCTTGGACAGGTGAGCAGTTTAGCGTAAGGTTATCAAATTAACATTTATAGTCATAATGTTCAAAATATTAAAGTTGCAATGGAGGAAATGCCTTAAAATTGTATTTCCATATGTATTTGTAGAACTATTTGAATGCATTGTGCAAAATTCCAAACAATTTGTAAAAGGATGCATATATGAGGAGTAGTAGGAGTTTTTTGATGACCCTTTAGCTTTAGCTTTGTTTTGCACTTCATTTTAATAGTCCTACAGTGGAACAAATTGATACAAAAATTACATGTATGCATTATAATTGTAATTTCTTTTTATAATATTAGTACCAATTTTGTTGAACATATTGAAGTAGCATGTCCTACAGCAGTTTGGGGTGGGTAAGATTTATTAATGGTTTTTCAGAAGTCTCTTATGCTCACCATGGCAGCATTTATCTCATCAAAAATACAGAAAAACAGTAATATTGTGAAATATTAATACAGCTGTTTTCTATTCTAATATATTTTAAAATATAATTCATTCCTGTGATGCAAAGCTGAATTTTCAGCATCATTACTCCAGTCTTCATTGTCACATGGTCCTTCAGAAATCATTCTAATATGCTGATTTGCTGCTTGAGAAGCATTTCTTATTATTATCAATGTTGAAAAATTTTTTTTTTCAGGGTTCTTTGATGAATATAGAAGTTTGAAGATCAGCATTTATTTGAAATATAACTATTTTGTAACATTATAAATGTCAAATTAATGAGTCCTTGCTGAATAAAAGCAACAACAACAAACAAAAACTTATGAAACTTTTGAAACAGAAGTGTATGTGAATTATTTTACCATGTAGAATCCAGTTTGGAGTCCCACTGGCCAGAAACCAGCTCATACAGAAGAAGATGGCAGACATGCTGACAGAGATTACGCTCGGGCTGCAGTCCTGTTTACAGCTGGGTAGACTCATTGACCAAAAGAAGTGAGTCTTCCTTCTCATTCTTGATAAATGCAGGAGTGCAGAGCTCACAGCCTTGTCAAAATACACCTCAGCTGTCTCATTCCAAAAGAATCCTGTAGCTCACTGAATTTTCTCACACATTTCTCCAAAAGTTACGCGCCAGAGATGATCTCCATGCTGAAACGGAACTCATGTGGTAAGGCCCTGGACATCGCCAGGCAGGCCAGAGACATGTTGGGAGGAAACGGCATAGCAGACGAATACCATATCATACGCCACGTCATGAACCTAGAGGCCGTCAACACATACGAAGGTAAAAGGATAAGGAAAAAAATTTTAAAGTGCCCCTATTATGCTATTTAAAGGTTCCTAATTTTTTTGGAGGTCTCTTAAAATAGGTTTAAATGCATCCAAGGTCAAACACTTTAAAGGTGCCCTAGAATTAAAAATTTAATTTATCTTGGCATAGTTGAATAACAAGAGTTCCGTACATGGAAATGACATACAGTGAGTCTCGAACTCCATTGTTTCCTCTTTCTTATATAAATCTCATTTGTTTAAAAGACCTCCGAAAAACAGGCGAATCTCAACATAACACCGACTGTTACGTAACAGTCGGGGTGTACGCCCCAATATTTGCATATGCCAGCCCATGTTCCCAACATTATGAAAGACATTAGACAAGGGCAGAACGTCTGGATGTGCACAGCTGAATCATCAGACTAGGTAAGCAAGCAAGGAAAAACAGCGAAAAATGGCAGATGGAGCAATAATAACTGACATGATCCATGATATCATGATATTTTTAGTGATATTTGTAAATTGTCTTTCTAAATTTTTTGTTAGCATGTTGCTAATGTACTGTTAAATGTGGTTAAAGTTACCATCGTTTCTTCACAGAGACAAGAGCCATCGCTATTTTCATTTTTAAACACTTGCAGTCTGTATAATTCATAAACACAACTTCATTCTGTATAAATCTCTCCAACAGTGTAGCATTAGCCGTTAGCCACGGATCACAGCCTCAAATCCATTCAGAATCAAATGTAAACACCCAAATAAATTCAAAACTCACATAATCCGACACATGCATGCAGTATGCATGATGAGCACTTTGTAAAGATCCATTTTGAGGGTTATATTAGCTGTGTAAACTTTGTTTATGCACTGTTTAAGGCAAGCACGAGCTCCGAGGGCGGAGAGCGATTTAAAGGGGCCGCAACCTGAATCGGCGCATTTTTAATTATGCCCCAAAATAGGCAGTTAAAAAAATTAATTAAAAAAAATCTATGGGGTATTTTGAGCTGAAACTTCACAGACACATTCAGGGGACACCTTAGACTTATATTACATCTTGTAAAAAAAACATTCGATGGCACCTTTAAATTCCTCATAATATATATTGCAGCATCCCAGTTCTCACAGTGTCTGAAACGGTTCAATCAAGGATCCGGTCTCTCTAAACCCCTCCTTTCCTTGAGCTTTCTTTGCTCTGATTGGCCATTACCGTATCTGAATTTCAGCTCCGGAGCTTTCTCAGCGAACAGTAACTATGGCATAAGTTTTACCGGATCAATTTGGAAGTGCAACACAAACCAAACTCTTCCAGACCTCAGCTACAACTACAGAGTTTGAGGGTGGGTCAAAGTAGACGTCGTTCGCGGGCACCCAATGAAAACCATATGCTGGCATTATGCAAATATGTTACAAACCTTCATAGGTAGGCAGGAAGTAAGACTGGAATTACTGACGACTCGTTTCAGGCTGTTCAGAATCGGTTCTTTCATTTAGGAGACAGTAACTCTATCTTTAAAACTTTGCAGACATTTTACATTCACAAACGGCTATATTTCACACTATATGAAAGGTAATATCTGAGAAAGCATAATGAGGCACTTTAAATGAAAACTATACATTTGGCCAGCAGAGGTCAGAATAGGCTTAATGCAAAGATAATGAACTTCTGTGAGAGGGTGTATTAATAACACAACATTTTTCTTTTTCACAGGCACTCATGACATCCATGCTTTGATCTTGGGCAGAGCCATCACTGGACTCCAGTCTTTTACTGTTGGAAACTAAACCCATATTTCTCTCTTAATGTGGGTATAATGGACTTTTGCATCTGTCTCTGCAAGGGAAACTCTTTATCAACATTCATCCATAAATGCTTCTATATGTGCTCAAATCTTTTGCTTTGTCAGTGGGTCCAGTCTCACATCTGCTCTTTCTGTGGTCAGGTGCATATCTATAAAGGGAAATAGATCTTCTCTCCAGGGTAGTGGTTTGACATTCATTAAAATGTCATGTTACAGAGACAGTTGCATTATGAAACGGTTTAGGATCTTGTCATAAAATGTAATCATTGAAAGTAATTTATCCACATTATTCATTGGAAAGTGGACAACAATAATACTCATGAGAACTAAAGGATAAGAGATAATTCATGGCAGTTTCAAAATACTGCTCTTAAGTTAAGGATGCCAGACATCCTGCTCACACTTTAGAGATCCAGTCTGACTCACTGATCATTTTCAATGACTCTTGTTAATTTTGTTTTTATTTATTGAATAAAGTGAACATCACAGTGATTCTATGCATTCATTCTGAATAAAATCTCATTGGATTTATGAGTGCTTTACAGTCGAACCAAAAATTATTCGGACACTAGATATAATTTTGATGTCCATTTTCGGACACAGTTTAAAGGGTTAGTTCACCCAAAATAATGTCATTTATTAGTCACCCTCATGCCGTTCCACACCAGTAAGACCTTCGTTAATCTTCAAAACGCAAATTAAGATATTTCTGTTGAAATCCGATGGCTCAGTGAGGCCTGCATGGCCAGCAATGACATTTCCTCTCTCAAGATCCATTAATGTACTAAAAACATATTTAAATCAGTTCATGCGAGTACAGTGGTTCAAAATTAATATTATAAAGTGACAAGAATACTTTTTGTGTACCAAAAAACAAAACAAAATAACGACGTATATAGTGATGGCCGATTTCAAAACACTGCTTCATGAAGCTTCAGAGCGTTATGAATCTTTTGTGTCGAATTAGCGGTTTGGAGCACCAAATTCACGTGATCCGAATCATGATTCAACATAAAAGATTCAAAACGCTCTGAAGCTTCATGAAGCAGCGTTTTGAAATCGGTCATCACTATATAAGTCGTTATTTTGTTTTTTTGGCGCACCAAAAATATTCTCTTTGCTTTATAATATTAATTCTTACAGGTGTGGAACGGCATGAGGGTGAGTAATAAATGACATTATTTTCATTTTTGGGTGAACTAACCCTTTAACTCTGAGATCTCATATTTTATTTCCATTTTTTAAACTATACTGAATAAACTGTAATAATGAATGAAATGTTCAAGGTGTCTGAATAAATTTTGGTTTGACTGTATATGCATATGTGAGTACGTAATATGTTAATTAACATAGTTAAACATCATAGTTTTTGTAATTATGTCCATTTTAATAATAAAGTGGGAAATGCTGCTCTACAGCAGAGGTTTTCACCTTTTACAGACCTACCCAGACTATCAGCCAATAAAGATACATTAGGCTATATAGTATTAGGCTAAATGTTTTGACTTTCAGCCAAAACATAGTTAGATTTCCTCAATAACACTTTTTAATTAAAGGTGCTAAAGAGGATCTTTTCGTCGACTGAGAAACCAAAGACTGTTACTGAGTTTTTGAAATGAGCACATGCGTAAGAACAACCCCCCTCCTTCACAGCTCATTTCAAGGGAACGCCTCCCAAAACTCGTGCACAAGTATTGGAACACGAGTGTTTACCACCGGCATTCGCTGTGTCGTGTTAGTGGATTCATTATGTCGGACTCACTGCAGGTAACTCATAATCTGCAGTTGTTACTCCTGTCTCCTGTGGAGTGTGGAAAGTTACTGGAGCGCGCAGCCTCACTCGTCTCTCACAAGGAACGTCATGGCAGTGATTGACAAGCCAGAGGGCCAATCGTTTACATAATGATCGCGTAAATGATTGGCTGATGTTTTTAAGGCCCTACCTCGTGCACAGATGATGTATATTAATATTATTCCTTTCAGTGCACCTAATAAATAGTCTTTTATCAGTTAGTAAAGACAGTTTCAAGTAATATTGCAAAAATGCATAAAACAAAACATCCTCAGCACCTTTAATAATAATTCTAAATCAGGCTCATTAGAAAACATGAAAGTGTATGCCTACCACCCAGGCTCTCAGCATAAAAAAAAAAAGGCTGAATTTCCTCAATAACACGTTTAAATAACTAATTGTACATTAGGTTATATATAGTATTTACCAGATCATTATTAAAAAAGTACAATTAGAAATGCACGAGAATGTTTTTATTCTTCTATGTGTCTCTCTGTCTGTGTCTATAATCTATCTAGAGCAGAGCAGATGATGTTGACCTTCTTCTTGTTGACCTTGATTGACCCGTGCGCGCGCCTTGATGGGATTTAAGTGATGACGCGTCGAATCCACCAATCGTCTCGCTGTCCGAGAAAAGATCATGACCGGACGATGGTGTGAGATCTTCAAACCTCCAACACTTACATCACAGTCAGTCCATCTGTCCATTTAATCAGAAAAATGCGCAGGAGATAGCTGGTTTTAAAATCGCGTCCTTGAATGAGTGAACCGCTTTGTTTTACGACATTAATTAAACTTTGGAGGAACAAGCTAACTGAATAATTTCAAATAACATTATGCGCCGAGTCTACTCACCGACAGATAGTTTCCGGTAACTTGGGATAAACTACCTGGAGGACAAACAAGACACGTTTTGGAAGTGGAATAGATGACTTTAATCTTTTTGTGAAATTACAAGCGGTGTTCGATAGTGAACTCTGTGAATATGAACAGATTGAACGCATCCGTCTCTGGGAATCAGGCTTACCAGTACGCGGTCTATGAGTCTCCGCTGTACACGGACTACAAACCTCCAGCCAGAGATCTCATCCAGCTTCCCAAAGCCCTGCTCTACCTGATGATGGCCGCGGTGGTGGTGGTCGCTGTCGCTTATGCCATTGTGGGACATTTAATTAAAGACCTCGCTCATGACATCTTAGGTAAACATTGCATTAAAGCTCGCTGTTACAAGTGTTCGACCAAGTTAGCAGATTGTGCTGGTCAAGTAATGTGGTTGTCCAGTAGTGATGGTGATACAGTATAAAAATATTTTAATTTATATTATTTATTAATTAATTTCAAAAGATTACATAAATTATACAATAAATATTGTTCAAAATTCAGCTAAACTGTATTTAGACCATCATTATGGCAAATGATTTAGTTCTGAGAAAATGCTTTGCATCATTATTTTTTGCAGATGCCATATGATTTTAGTTATAGTATAATGCAATGAATTACATTATATTAAGTGTGCTATTTTAGCATCTATAACCAAGGCCTGCTTATCTCCAGCTCATGCAGAAAAAGGGGATTTTTTTTTTTTTTAGTTGACATTAGCATGCTAGCAGAATTGTGATTTATATGTAATTTCATACTTCCATTTAAGCATACCGTCTAAAATGGTTGTTTAGTTGGTGTAAATATAAATGTAAATTCATCAAACTACAATCATGAGAGAAACACAGACTTTAGATCAGTATGAAATAACGTCTTCAATTAGAACATTGTAGGGTCATTTAAAGAAAGTCCCCACAGATAGATAGATAGATAGATAGATAGATAGATAGATAGATAGATAGATAGATAGATAGATAGATAGATAAAAGAATCTTTGCATAATGTAAATAGAAAATTAATAGAATAATATGTAATGTATACATAACATTTATACAATTTTTTGTTTCTTGTAATTAAAAAAATACTGTATTACAGCAATGAGAAAAACATCTTCATGCATTACATTAATGAGAATATGGAAAAAAAATATGCTCTAAAATAGGCTTCACTTTCTTTTTTTTTTTCTTTTGACATTTTTCTTGAGATCCACACATACATACTTGCTCTTGTCCATTTTCCGTGTGTTTTCAGATTGGGCTTTGGGTCCAGACGATGAGATCTTGAAGGACGGCAGTGAGGCAGGTGAAGATGGTCCCACGCACATGCCACCAGGCCTCACACACTCCCACCCCAACGCCTTCCATGTTTGGGATCAGGACGATGTGGTCATCCCCCTTTCTCCACAGCACAGCCCCCAGAACAGCCCTCTTTTGGCTGCCATCCCATTTATTCCTCATTTCTTCCCCTCTCCTGTCTCTCACAGTGTGCTCAACAGCCCCTGTGCCCAAACTCAGCAAGGGGAAAACAAGAGCCCCACCAAGGCCCCACAAGAGGCCTACATCTTTCCTTCACCCAGAATTACAGGACGTAGCTCCACTTTCTCACACATATCATTCCATGAGAGGAGAGATGGGACTGATAAAGTTTGAACTACAGAACAATGGCTCACACTAGACTGTAGTCCAACACTGCTTCACTCTTAAAATAATAGTTCACTGAAAAATTAGTATTTTAGAACAACCCTTTTCCATAAAACAAAAGATTTTCATTTTTGGATGAAGGTAACACTTTATTTCAATAGTCCACTTTAGACATTCTAACTTTGATACTCTGAGTGATGGTTGACATGTAGTTGCAAAGTTACTTATAGTAGAATATCTTAAGTGGACTATTGAAATAAGCTTAAATCCCTCACTTTAAACAGATAAAATCAACAAATTTCTTTGTTCAACAGCCAGTGAGGGTGTTGTTGGTAATGTATTTACCACAGTATCCTATACTTTTCTATTTGACTGCAAAAGCTGGGCCTCGTCTTGTGTGGATGATTAGCCTGTCCTTAAAATAAGTGCTGTTGACCCTAAACAACCTCAATAAGCGGAGAGCTGTCAGTCCAAGGATTCGCATTACCTGGAGGAGTTTGCCCGGTAATATAGGGACAGGGCAAGAGTCTGCACGATCACGTCTGTAGGATTGTGCCAATTCAGGAGCAGCCTTCCTCCTGAAGCCAAAATGCATCCACAGAACATGTTTGAACTGTTGGATTCAGTTCAATGCAGGATAACCAGCATTCTGCAGTTTATGGATTTTCACAGAAGTATTTGGTAACAAGTAATACTAAAACTGGCCAGTGAAACTGGATTGGATTCCGAATCCAACGCGTTAATACACTATTTTCAAGTGTATTAACCAAAGGCTCTTTTTTGTTATTTTTGTCTTCAATGTAGCCTATGTATTGTAGGAGTGTGTTTAGGCTCCAAAATGAACACTTGCAAAGCACCCAATCAAGCATAACATTATGACCACCTTCCTAATATTGTTTTGGTCCCCCTTTTGCTGCCAAAACAGCCCTGACCCATCGAGGCATGGACTGTAAGTTCCGAGGTGGAACCTCCATGGATCGGACATGTTTGTTCAGCACATCCCACAGATGCTCGATTGGATTGAGATCTGGGGAATTTGGAGGCCAAGTCAACACCTCAAACTTGTTGTAGTGCTCCTCAAACCATTCCTGTACCAGTTTTGCTTTGTGGCTGGGCGAGTTACCCTGCTGAAAGAGGCCACAGCCACCAGGGAATACCGTTTCCATGAAAGGGTGTACATGGTCTGCAACAATGCTTAGGTAGGTGGTGCGTGTCAAAGTAACATCCACATGGATGGCAGGACCCAAGGTTTCCCAGCAGAACATTGCCCAAAGCATCACACTGCCTCTGCCGGCTTGCTTTCTTCCCAAAGTGCATCCTGGTGCCATGTGTTCCCCAGGTAAGCGATGCGCACGCACCCGGACATCCACGTGATGTAAAAGAAAATGTGATTCATCAGACCAGGCCACCATCTTCCATTGCTCCGTTGTCCAGTTCTGATGCTCACGTGTTGGCGCTTTTGGCGGTGGACAGGGGTCAGCATGGGCACCCTGACTGGTCTGCAGCTATGCAGCCCCATACACAAAAAAACTGTGATGCACTGTGTATTCAGACACCTTTCTATCAGAACCAGCTCTTGAGCAATTTGAGCTACAGTAGCTCGTCTGTTGGATCGGACCACACGGGCCAGCCTTCGTTCCCCATGTGCATCAATGAGCCTTGGCCGCCCATGACCCTGTCACCACTGTTCCTTCCTTGGACCACTTTTGATAGATACTGACCACTGCAGACTGGGAACACCCCACAAGAGCTGCAGTTTTGGAGATGCTCTGACCCAGTCGTCTAGCCATCACAATCTGGCCACTCAAAACCTTACGCTTGCCCATTTTTCCCGTTTCTAACACAACAACTTGAGGATAAAATGTTCACTTGCTGCCTAATATATCCCACCCACTAACAGGTGCCGTGATCAAACTTTTTTTTTTCCCCACCGGCCATTGACAGGTGTTGCAAATTATTAATTTTCTAACCCTGGGTGTGTGTATATTTACATAACACACACTTTTTCATGTGTGTTGCTCCCATTTCAGTCTTGTTTAATGTTCTGAATATAATGCTAAGCATTACACCATTAGAGGATCAGCTTAACTAAATAGATGGTCAAGAGCAAGAGTTAAAGTGTTTAGTAAGGATGTTATCGGATTACACTCCCCTTTTTGTCCTGTGAGTTAAACCTGAGCGGGAAGCAGTGACAGATTTAGCAAATCACACCCTCTAATATTGATAGTGTTGGATTTTTAAAAATGTTGTCTATGTTATGGTTTCCTCTCTTGTAGTATTCAAGTTATTTTATACACATTTACAAATGTTTTCTGTATAAACACGCTCTACTTGTTAATCTTTGGACTTAAATTACATTTGAGTGCTGTGACCTCAGCTGTTCACCTGTTTAGATAACTGTTGCTGACTGTTATTATTATCAGACTGCATTTATCAAACTTACAGTGTTGTTGAATATGCTCATATATTTGATTTCATTCAAAATATAATTGTATTTTATTTTCCTGTTGTTAATCAAACTTAAAGTTTATTAACTGAAACAAATGATCTCTGCAAAACCTTTTCTTGGCAGTGAAATAATATAGGGACCAAATGTAACATGGTAATTGAGGGTTGGAGATCATTCTAAAACAATATGATGGTTTAGGCACTGTAAATAGAACAATTAAACCTATTAGACACCGGTAATAGTTCATGCTTTAATGCCACAAGCAAGAAATCACCCTGCAGGTGGTTAGAGAAGGCTTAGCATTACACTAATACTAAAGAGCCACATAAAACTGCAAATTGAGTTCCTTCTAGAAATTATTAATGGCAGTTTAGTGCAATGAAGAACAACAAGCTATAAACAATTTTGAAGAACTTATCAATTAGTACATTATTATGGAAAGTAAGCCAATAAAGGCATCATGAATGCTTAGTTACACAAAATTATGTATAAATATCTTTTTTTTTTTTTGGTCTGGCTATACATTGTAGGAGCGAAAATAGACCCTTACACATACAAAAGGTCTTCCTTTCCAACCCAAGGCTTTACATAATGATAAAAGCTACATTAAAAGGGGGCTGCACATTGTAAGGGGTTTGCTAACTGTTAAATCAGGGCTGAGGGAATCATTTAGATTAGACCAGATTGAATTGAGGACAGACACGGCATGTGCAGAAAGGATTAGGGCCTGCATCCTGAGTCCTGACTGCCAAGGATATTATGTGATGGCTGGGATTCTTCGGATTAAATCATGAAGCTTACATTCACACCATTCTTTTTTAAGCACCATTACCCTGTAAAAAAAAAAAAAAAAAAAATTTGCCTTTCTAAATCCAAACGACAATTCTTAAAGAGTCTATGAGTGGATCATTATTGCAGTATGTTTCTAGCAAAATTCAACAGGCTCAAATAGTGAAAGAATGGTTGGAAGGGAGCATAAAGAATCATTTTCACACATGAATTGGCACCTCTGAGTCCTGACCTTAAATTTCATTGAAAGTATTTGGGATGTGCTGGAGTAGACTTTATAGAGTGCTTGACTCTTGCATTGTCAATACAAGATCTTGACCAAAGATTGATGCACCTCTTGAAAAACAAACAAAAAAAAAAACCACATTTCCATCAAGAAGTGCATAAATTTTTGGTATTGACAAGCAAAAGTTGAGCACTTTGTAAAGTCTACTCAGCACAGCCCAAAAACTTAAAGGTTGTAGTAGTCAACTTCCATTCAGCTCAGATTCTGTCAGGTTCATGCTGCAACAAATACTGGATTCTGAGGTTCTAGGTAGAACCTAGTCAGATAGGGCTAGCAGGTGCCCAACTTTGTGGGAGAAACCGGTTTTAGACGAAGCCATTTGATTATGCATTAAAAGGGTCTAAAAAAAAAAAAAAAAAAATGGGGGGGGGGGGGGGGGTCAGCTGACAGCTGCAGGTCAAGCCCCATGCTGCAGTTCAAGCCCCATGACTGGCCACTGCATTACTAGTTGCCCAATTTTAGAAACTTTAGTCACAGTTCATGAACACCATTTTTTTTTTAATTTAGGAAGTGCCAACATCAAAAATGAGTAATAAACACCATTACAGACACAAGAAGCTTTCAAAATAAAGTGGCATGAACAATTAGTGTTGACATGATCCATGCAGACATTTGAGAAGACAATACTTCAATTAATCTGGGAAGCAGACAAAAAGGGTCCACAAAAAGTACTGGTAGATTAAATAAGTCGTTTAATAATCACTTTAAAACACTGGTTCTCAAGACAAACATTTATTGGTTAAACCATTTAAAACTAATCTATAAATACTTAAGGATTCAATAGTGCATTTTCAATCTTGAGCACTTTTCTAATTTATAGCATAATTCTTAAAAAAAAAACTGGGTCAAAAGCCCAAAGTCATTAAAACTGTATATAAAAAAAAAAAAATTCAAACGTAGTCAGCCTCTTCGGAAACAGCGTCACGCCTTTTAAGAACAGCCCTGTAAAGAGAGGTTCCTCTAGCCTGGATAAAAGTAACAGTCAGCTGTTTCTTGTTGACCTCCACATGGGCAAAGCCACCTAAGGTGCCAGCATCACCGTTGAAGAACTTGAGGTAGCCTTGAGGAACCTGGTTGCGATGCCGAACATCGGGATCCATGAAGTTACCAGCTCCACTAACTACATAACCGATTCCAGACTCCTTGAGGTACTGAAACAGCAAAGAGGCAAAAAGTCAGAGTAGTCTTAAACCAAACTTGATCAAGAGGCTTCAAGTACCCACTTGTAGATTGTGATCATGGCCACACAGGTAAGCGGTGGCCTTGTACTTCTTAAGCAGTGGTCTCAAGCTCTTCAGCAGACAGTCAGTTGGCCCATGCTCTGATATGGACCACACCGGATAATGGCCAGCTACCAGGAGATAGTCGGCTTTAGATTTTGCCAAGCGTTCCTGAAGCCACAGCAGTTGTCTGTTGGCCTGAACACCACTTCGGGGAGCTCGGGGCTGCTGGTCAAGGAAGTCGTCAGAGTTGCCACACAGCAACACGGTGTCCAACATGATGATTGTCAAAGTGCGGTCCGTTCGAGGAATGCGGAAGTTCATCTCATAATAGTAGTAGGGGAAGTTCCTGTGAGACAGAATTAATGTTAAAACTGCCTGTTTGGACAAGAACTGGGTGTCTGCCAAGTCAACACACCAAGCACCGCTGCATTAACAGTAGAAATAACATTGCAAATTGGCTTAGGAGCCAGGAAACCAAATTCATTTAGACATGGAGGCCTAGATACTTTGGCTTACGTACCATCTCTTTGACTTTTGGCTGTACTCAATTTGAGCAAGGACGTTTCCCGCATGGTCGTGATTGCCAGCAATGACATACCATGGAATATTAAGAGAATCCTGAGTGTAGATGTCTTCAAATGTGACCTACAAAGAGCATAATGGGACCGTGGCCTACATTAGGTGGAAAGGACTAGACCGATTTGTACCTTCTAAATCACAGTCACTTGTGAGAAGTTAACATTTAACATTTCAACAGTAAACATGGTCCATGAGAAGCTTCAAGCTCTCAATGTAAAACAAAAAATTGTGTTTACATTTACAAGATTCAAAGGATCTAAACTCCCAAAGCCAAACCTGGAATCTAGGGTCATTGACGTCGCTGACACCCTTATAGTAGAAGTTGTCGCCAAGTGCTAAAACGAAGTCTGCGCCCATCTGGGAAGCGGTTTTGGCCATCATGCGGGCAGTGGCCTTTTCTATGGGGGTAACGTAGGGAGGATATGGCAGTCCACCCCAGTCTCCCAAAACCAGGAACCTGATGGATGACTTGTTACCTGATTAAGGCAATAAAAGGGCAGGGATGTAAACACTCAAGAGGCTACAAATATCCATAACCCTTAATACTAAAATTCAGGACAAAACACTTTTTTTCAGGATTTAACATATATCAATGCCAACTCACTTCCTTTAGCTTCCAGGTCAATAAATGAGGAGTAGCAGAGGACCCCAGGGAGAGCAGTTAAAAACACCAGCATTAGTGGTGACGCCATCTGTATGGAAAGACAGAAACAACTACATTAAAATAGTTATCTACCCAATGCTCACACACAAACTGAAACTACATTGAAGCACAAAACACAAGCAATCCCATGATAGAGAAACCACCTACACCAGCAGCTTTTGCTCTTTGAAAGTCCTCTCTCTACACCTCATAGCCATCTTACAGCATTACCTCTATATTTAAATCATTCTGATCATCTATAAGCCACACCCTGATTTCAATTACAGCTGTTTTCTTTTACCCCATTGATCAACTTCACCAATGGGATCGTAGAAACCCTGAAGCTGAATTTTAAATAGCATACAACATTCTTAAATTTAAGGTTGCAAAATGGGGTTTTCGCAGCGATGCATTAGAAGAACCATTTTGAGTTCCACAAAGAACCTTTCAGTGAAGATAACAGTTCTTAAAAGAATTCTTTTTTCTTTGTGTGAAGAACATTTGAAATCTAAAGAACCATTTGTGCAATGGAAAGGTTCCATGGATGTTAAAGATACTAATAAAATACCACACTACTCTTTACTGTTTTTACCATATCTGTAGTATGCTAGTATTCTGAATACACAGACATGCATACATACACATATATACAATTTCCCAATTATTTGAAATAGGAAATAGCATTTTACTTTAATTATCATTTCAATGGTATAAATCAAACAGAAAAAGGGGAACTGTAACCTAAAAGTCTCCTGACTAAACTATAACTGAGAAATAGACTTGTGGTAATTAAAATTAAAAATTAATTGCTGTAAACTGTGAAATTATGATTATCCAGAGCAGATAAAGAAGACTCACAATGTGTGGTTTAGTCCTTGAAGTATCCTTGTGTGAGTGATTCCTCCACTAGATGCTCAGTCTCCTCTCATTCACTATATATCAGCTCCCATATGGGTGTGTGTATGCATGTGACTTAACCATGCAGGAAAAACATGCTCCTACTGATTCAATGACCACAGGCGCATGTGACAAGTGCATCTGTTTCAAACACTCCTAGACTAAGGTTTCCACCTTGACATTACTTCCGTTCTGTTTTTCTGTTCCGACCCCATTCAGATGTCTGAAACAACCACAGACCCTAAACTGTTAAATCATATCAAAGTATTTACACAAAACCCATGAAATCAGTTTTGTGATTTTTAGAACCCATCAACTTTGAGGCTATGCCATTTGTCAAAAGTAAAGAATCAGGCATATATGTTTGGTGACGCAGTCAGCGTTCCAATTCAACCCAGAGGTGTTCAGGTTCTGTGCAGGCCAGTCATTTGGATTTTGTTTTGTGCACATGATCATTGTTATGCTGGAATAGAAAAGGCTGGAAGTGGTGCCACAAAGTTGAAAGCAAAGAATTCTCTAGAATGTCATCGAATATTTATATGGCCAAAAAAGTAATGGGGATCAAAACATAAAATGCAATACAATGACAATTGAGAGATGTACAAATCAAAGTTCTTAAAAGCCTGATGCATCACATTTGATACATTTTAACACAAACAAAATTATGTATGGATAATCATATACACCTAAATTGCTTCAGTCCAGAAAGTGTTCGTCTTAAAATTACTAAAAATATAAAAAGTTATGTTTACTTAAGATTTCACAGCACAGGCACAGCATTTATATAATACTAAAAGGCCTTTTACTCGCTAAAACAAGTATACAAGACTTAAGCACTATGAACTTGATTCAAAATTTCTGTCAAATGAATCAAGAAAGCTATTAAAAATAGAAAAGAAAGTTTATTTCTGCACAGGTCAAATATGACATACAACATCCACCTCAGAGAACAAAACTTCCAGCACTTGCCTATTTAACAGTGAATAGCTACATTCTACATAAAAGACGATACCGAGATTAAACTGAGTAACGCAAATCAAATCTCTTAAAACTCCAAACAAGGAACAGCTTGAGTGGTTTCAGGGAAGTAAACAACAAAGTATGTTCATTCTATTGTCCAAAAATATATATAAAAAAAAGGGCTAAAATTTTAGAAGCAAAATAAGAGAATGACCATAAATATACCTTTGGGGAAAAACAGGATTATGTGACACTTAATTCCCCATCTGAGTCACACCAACCATTCAGGCACAGACAGAACTTCCACCAACCTGATGTATTATTTCCTGAAACTAGTGGTGAATCAAATCCATGCTAAATCTGTTACCAAGGTGCAGTTCAAATGGCAAAAGTAACACAAACAGTATAAAATCTCAAAAGGTTTAGAGAGTCAATGTTTTATCTCAGGAGGACACCATAGGCTATAGAATTACAGAAATTACTTTTCAGTTGTATAAGGATCTGTACATCCTCGAGCTGGGAGACCAAACATGGTACATTTATCTGTATGTGTAGTCTGTTGTACTGGCTCCACTGCTGTAGCCGCCCAGGTTGGGGTAGGCGCTCTGGGTGAAGCTATAGCTCTGATTTGTTGTTCCAGGTGGCCCGAATGTTGCTGTACCAGGTGGTCCACTGTATGCTATAAAGAAATCAGAGTTTCAGATTGTTCTGGCTTAAACCAATTATTACATGGCGTGTCAGCACTCAAACTCACCTGCATAATTGAAATCAGGTGGTCCTCCCATACCCATGCCAGCCCCTTGATATCCATAGCCGTAGTCTGGTCCAACAAGAGGAGCTTGTTGATTTGTTGTTTTGCTCTGGTTTTGATTCTGATTCTGGACCTGACCCTGGGGTTTTTTGAATTGTGAATAGGACTGAGAGTACTGATTATAATAGCCAGTCACTGGTGGAGGAACAGCCTGGTAGGTGGCCGCGCTGATGGTAGCGTTTGCGGACGGGTCTTCTTGGAAAGTCATAGGTGTGCTGGAGTTGGAAACGGACATGGCTGGGGTCAGTCCAGCAGTAGTGGTGGGGCCTGAAGAGACAAACGGTTAGAGACTATAAGTTAAGTAGACATTATAGGAATATTACATATTGTCTGTTCCTCTAAGCACTGATGAGCAAAACATTGTAACCAGTCACATGTGAAGTAAATATCATTGATTACTTCCTAACAAGGCCACATATTAAAGGATAAGTTTACTTCAGAATTAACATTTCCTGATAATATACTCACCCCCATGTCATCCCAGATGTTTGTCTTTCTTTCAGTCGAAAAGAAATTAAAAACATTCCAGGATTTTTTTTTCCATATAGCGGACGTCAACTGCTACCAACGGGTTGAAGGTCCAAATTGCAGTTTCATTGCAGCTTCAAAGGGCTCTACACGATCCCAGACGAGGAATAAGTGTCTTATCTAGCAAAATGAGCCAGTCATTTTCTAAAAATAAAAATTGATACTTTTTAACCACAAATGCTCATCTTGCACTAGCTCTGAGATGCGTCATGCATTACATAATTACGGTGGAAAAATCACGCATGACGTAGGCTTAAGTACTGTGTTAGGGCAAAAAACTCCTCCAACTTCAAAATCATCTGACATCATTGTTTTACTTTTTTTTTTTTTGACAAGGCTGTTTTGACCGTCTTTGCATGTTCGCTCTTGTAAACACTTGGTACTTGAGGCTACGTCAAGCGTGAACTTTCCAACGTGATTCCTTAATGCGTGGTGCACAGAACAAGATGAGCATTTGTGGTTGAAAAGTATAGAATTTTTCCCCCCATCATTTTGCGCCACTAGATAAGACCCTTATATCTCGGCTGGGATCGTGTAGAGCCCTTTGAAGCTGCAATTTGGACCCGTTGGTAACTATTGAAGTCCACTATATGGTTTTCTTCAAAAACCTTAATTTCTTTTTCACTGAAAACAAAAAAAAAACAAAAAAAAAACATCTTGGATGTCATGGGGTGAGTATATTATCAGGAAATTTTAATTCTGAAATGAACTAATCCTTTAAGGTCTGTGTAGATTAGATGGTAAGCAAACAATCAGTTCTCGTAATCAACGTGTTGGATGCAGGAGAAATGGGCAGGAATGAAGATCCGAGGGACTTTGACAAGGGTCAAATTATTATAGCAAGGCGACTTGGTCAGAATCTCTCGGTGCGAGATACCACAGGACACCTTCAGGGATCTTGTAGAGGCGATGCCTCAGCAGGTAGATGCTATTTTTTGTTTTTAGAAACTAACAAGCAAGAGGAGAATGAAGCCTTTAATGATGTTAGTGTACCTGCAAAATTGCCAGTGTTGAATCCTCTGCCTCTACCTCTGCCTCTTCCTCTACCTCGATTGCCTGCATTGTAAGGTACTCCAGCCATACCATAGCCCTAAAGATAAATAAAACATTTGCAAAAGACTGTAGACCAAGGAACAAAACAATACTGGACAAGAAAGAAGCTCCACAAAATAATGTTGTCCTTACCATAGGTGGGAATCTCTTTTTCTTGAGTGGGTCTGCAGGAGAACCTTCTGGAAAGAGCTGTTCTAAAGCCGCAAGTGCTGCGTTAGCTTTGGCCAATTTCTTATTTGATCCAGAGCCCTGGAATTTCTGTCCATCAACCTCTACCTGAAATAGAGGAAAAACACATGCATGTAAGATAAAAATCTGAACTGCAAGTTGTTTTTAAAGCGAGGGCAGCAGGAAAATGTGTCAAAGGAGTAGATTTAAGCAGTATTTCCTCATGCTTATTCAAGGAGTTCATCATGAGAAATGGGATTTAGGGCAACAGAAGGAACTTTTTTTAAAAATAATATATTGCAGAATGATCGCACAGTTGCCTAGTCTGAACTGGGGGTTAAATTACAAGAATATAAATATACAGAGAGGATACAGGTGTTGTAGCTTGCAGTGCACATTGTTTTCCACAAGTGAATGCAAACATAAATGTATATTTTATAAAAAGTATTTTAAATTTATGGCATACCAGGGAAATTATGACATGCCTCATAATCACTTCTCAACTTGGCACATCTCCAGCTTCATATGGTGAATAAAAACGGGAAGCAGTGTTCTTGAATTACTGAGTCACTGTAATTAGTGATTTATAAACAGAGCTGTCGAGTTTGGCAGGAAATCTCAGGCTTCCGTCATTCGTCCTTGTGTACTTCCGTCATGTCAAACAAAACAAGTTCCAGCTACACACAATTTAAGTGTACCTTTAAGAATATAGTATTTTTAAAAAAAGACGCTTGAAACATGGACATTATTGAAACAATTTATTCATATGACATGTACTGTTGAGTTGCTCATGTTGACTTTGACTGACTGGGCTCCTAGAGAAAAGGGAAAAAAGCGTTTTAATGACGAATTATTAAACAAATGACGAGTGATTTGTGTCGATCTAACCTTGAAGATTCTGCTAATATTTTTGATATTCTCTTTACAGTATTTATGTTGGATTTTTTTTGTGTGATTTTGGGTTGCATAAACTGCATCTGAGATTTAAAACTTTTAGACATTTATAGCCTCTATTCACCCCTGTCACAGGCATGCAGGGCATATAAACATGACAAAATGTAACATTCAAGTTTTTGCAATATTATACTGTTCAAAAGTTTGAGTTCAGATGTCTCTTATGCTCACCCAGGCTGAACTTATTTGATCAAAAATACAGCAAAAAGTCATTTTAAATATTATTACAATTTAATATAACTTCTATTTTCTATTTTAAAGTGTAATTTATTCCTGTGATGACACAGCTGAATTTTCAGCATCATGACTCCAGTCTTCAGCGTCACAAGATCCTTCTAATATATCCCTAATATATCTGCTGATGGACGCCTGCTTTCAAACGCTCCCGTGTGTATCTGTGCAAGCACTCGGTTTAAGAGCGTCATTGATGTCTATTTACAATATGTTTTTGAAGCGTTGATCATTGTAGCTAAATCACAGACATATCGGTTGAGCGTGTAAATGCAATGGCCAATCAGAGGTGTTTAAGAATGTGCTCAAAATGCTAGGGGGAAATGCTGGTATCGTCATGCTGGTGTGTGTGTAATTCTTTGAGTAGAAAAATCAAAATAACAGCATTTATTTGAAATCATTGCAAGGACTTTGTTCCTTTATCAATTTAATTCTTCCTTACTGAAAGGCATTTTTCTTCCAAAAAACACTCACTGACAGCAAAGTGTATAATACACTCCAAAACATAGAACAGATCACTTTTGCTGCCTCAGTCACCATGTACAGTACCATTGCTTTCCCACTAGGTACCACCCAATATGTCTTTGCAAACCATCATCACTAGCTTTAGTCATCATGTCTAACCTCAATGGTGAAGGTCTTGTCATTGAAGCGTCCCTTGACAGAGACAAGTTCATATTTCAGACTTCTCCGCTTCTCGTTGAGCTCCATGACTGGATTCTTGCCATGTTTGGTGAGGATGGGGCCACCCTGCAAGATGAAGTGGAACCAATCACTCCATGCCAAACCAAACTCCCACAGTCTATAAACGCATCAAATCCCAAAGCTGCTCAAGGAGGTTCTTTGGATGCTAACCTCAGCGCCGTCATCAGACCCTGAAGGAGTGGTTTCATCGGAACCAGAGGCTGCAGGTGTGGAAACAGACTGGCTCTTACTTTCTTCAGCAGGTTTGGTTTCTGACGGCAAGGGCACACCTAATGCCTGCAGTACCTGTGTGTTGTGAACATGGCATAGGACACAATTGAAATTTACACAAAGTTTATGTTTCACACTCATATTAAAGACAACAATCTTTGAAAACACTCCCTATGTTAGTTACATGTGTCATCTACAACACAAAGTTTATTTAGCACCCTGTACGTAGCTACAAATGTGAGAGACTATCAGCAGACTCACTTTCTGGGCAACATGAAGCTTGGCGCTGCGTTTGGAAGGGCCTGTAGCCTCATACGTTATCCCATCCACCTCTACAGCCATTGTGAATTGAGGTTCATGTTCAGGCCCAGTCTGTGACGCCAATCTGTAGAGGGTCCCAGGCCGAAGCTGGTTCAACTTCATTAGGGCATTTGCTGGTTCACTCTTTTCTGCCAGGAGAAAGCACAGGTATATAGGTCGTATTTCACTAAAAGATGAGATGAGCTATAAATATAAAATTAGTGCAGGGTAACCGAAGGGGATGCCAGGAAAGAAACTGAAATTGAGATGCATACCTTTTCTTGGAAATTTTGGTCTTATTTCAAGATCCCCAGCATCATAAAGTTCCCTTGGTCTCTTTGCTGGGAAATCAGCCCCTGCAATTGAAATGAATTGAAAGAAGCATGACAAATTTAATACATTTTACCCATCAATGCCTATTCACTGTTCAGCAACTTGACTCACCCTAGAAAATGACAATGAACTATGCCTGAATAGGTTATGCAGTCCTAATAGGGGTTTATTTACATACAGAAGCTTCACAGGTACACAAGCAAACACCGCATTTAATTCTAAGAGAGGAAAACAGGCAAAACCATTTCTAACAGTCCGTTTAGGACACCGGAAAAGGTTGTCTTGGTACCTCTATGTTCGCTGAGAATTCTAGCGGCTTTGGAGTTGAGGCGGTCCATCCCAAGAACTTTGTAAAGCTGCCCAAAAGCTGACAGCCTTAAGGCGAACTAGGGGTGGGAGGAAAGCAACAAATTTAATGTGAAAGAATCAAACGAGTTTTCTCAAAGTTTAGAAATCTTGTAAATGTAGCAGCTTTATAAACCATCTTATCAGGCCAATATGGAAGTTTGTTTCCACTGTTTTGCACAGGGAAGAGTGCGCCTCTGGCTCTTAAATCGGCTGCAGGGTACGAGGGGGACACCGATTCCTGACCAGACCAAAGCTGTTCTTGTTTTAATTAGTCATTCTCTCACAAACACTAAGTTCAACACAGTGAAGAGAACCTTTAACTCACTGGCTGAAAGATGAAAGAAACTAATCACCAAGTCTTAAAGCATTACATTCACAGCCTAAAACTTTGCCACACTAATCAATGGCAGTTGAAATGAGAAAATTAATGGCCTTTCATATTTCTTAGTAGCCATGCATTATTTTAATTAAATTTTAGTTTTTAGTTTTTTTTTTTGCTGTGATAGTCTGAATCATTTCTCTTGCTGAAACTGCACAGTTAAGACAAATCATGAAATTCTTTCTCATAGTTTTGTTTATGTGAGACGTATTCCACATTACTACTGTTCAAAGTTTGGGGTTTAACAACTCAGATGTGTAACTCTCAAAATAATTTGGATTTATTCATTCCCAAAAAATTGTTTTATTCTTTTTTTTAGGGCAAAAAAGAAACACCAGCGTTTTTGGCTGCATTTACACTGCAAGTCTTAATATAAAGATCCGATCTTTTGACCACAACCAATTTTTTAGCCAGTGTGTTTACATTCACTTTAGATGCGACTGGTATCTGATTTCTGCGTTTACATTATTCCTGCCCCAAAATGATTGTCATTGATAGTTTTTCCATGCACAAAGTAGACCCTCGGGTTTTGAATGGCCGTGCTATTAAAATGATTTATATATTTCATGCCGAGTGGCCATAATTACCTGTCAGAATGGATAACTGTCAGTGTCATGGATGTATTGCAGCGCAAAATCTTACTGAATGGATATAGACCGGAAAAAAAAGGTAATTTGTGTTTGATATTTTATCTACAGTTATTAGTTTTACAATTTCACTTTTCTGAATGAATTCGAGCGAGCTAGGGAGAGAGCGCGCGAGAGAGAGCTACAGTGAAGCTTTTGGCTTATAAGAAACAACACGGCACTCTTTTAAATTAACCGGCAAAGGTTGAAATTCAGTTCCCCCCTCAATAATAAAGCTGCAAATTTTTAGTGCGAGTGCATACAAGCACGTCTGCTTCATAATACAAGCGAAAAAACGATCTCGTGTGGATTGTGTTTGTACGGATTTTTTGTGCCAGTGTAAATGCAGCCATAGATAATTTTCATAAAAATGAAATGAAATGTTTTGATTCTCTACTATTTTTGAAGACACGTAATAGCACCCACTGACATATAATAGGGAAAACATGGAAAACAGGAAAATTCCATCAATGGCAGGGAAAGAGTTCATTTAGTGCAGAAAGCCAAAGTTTTTAAAGCATTTAAACACCAGCACTACCCCTGGATGACAGCATCAACCGAGAAACTAAAGTAAGTTATGCAGGTCAGAATTCAAGATGTAAACCCACAATTGTGAGAAAAAAAAGTCTCAAAGTCTCAAAGTCTATTTTTTTTTTTTTTTTAATTCTGTGGCAAAAACAAGCTTCCACAGGTCACAGCCATTTACTCTGTCACAGTATTCCCCCCCCATCAACAAAAAGGACAAATGTTCACATGGAAAGTTCATTCACCAGTGTTAACAAGAGCTTGATCTGATTTACAAATGATAAGTCAACAAGTCTCGCTAGGTTGGACGTCATTGTTCTGAATATTTGAAAACATTTTTGGAGCTGCAGCAGGGGTGAAGACATAGGTTTGAAATGACACTGGGCCAAGTAAATAATGGCATTTTTTATTTGCAAAGTTTATAGACTAGAACAATGTAAAATAAAGTCAAGCTATAGTGTAGGATTGCAAGTAACCTGTGCACTCTGGGTAATGTCTTCTCGCTGTTGCAGTGTAAGATGGGCGCCAGCATCAGTGCTGTCTCGCTCACAGGGATCAGAAATGCCTGGACCATCTGTAAAGAACGGTTGTGCTCAGTAGATGCCTCAAAACACAAAAAAATATGCACACCCACTCAATGCTTTGTTTCAGTCTTTACCCTCCATTAGTATCCCTGACGCAAGACACTCTAGAACTCTCCGAAATGCCTCTCCAGGTCCCAGCAGCCTCTCGCTGGTTGAAATGGCCTTCTGACACAACAGCTCAAGAATCTGCAGACAAATATAGGAATAAAGAGACACGCTTAGAAATGTGACCAGTATATTTATTTATAAAAGCACTCATCAACGTCTAGCTGCAAAGATTTCTTTTTTGTTGTTTGAAGTTGACTCACCCAGCCTTTGAGCGGGGCCCACGTTGAAACACGGGTACACAAGTCCCGCAAGATCCGAATCACGATGACACACGACTCAATGACGGACACTTTAGCCTGTTAAGCCAACGAAGAACAAACCTGTTAACGCTTTATCATTTATCACTTTTAGATACTTTTTAGAGGATGTTTTGTATTAAGCAGATCAATCTGGCCAAATTATAGTTTCTGACCAAGAACGAACAAATTGCAACCTGGGTAAGATACATCTGACATTTAAACGGAAACAGGTTATACGCAATTCAGTTTAAAGCATTTATGGACGTTTCAATATTCAAACAGTCTTTAAAAGTATTTCTCAGAGAAGCTCAATGTGCAAATATGTATTTTCCCCAGGTCAAATGTCAGATTAATTTATAAGTCGACTTTTAGACAAATAAAGACGGGATGCAAACCTGGAACCACTTGGCCTGGCGGAGAGACGCCAGAGAAGCCAGGCATTTCTGCCTGTCCAGAGCGTCCTGCGGAGAGCTTTCCGCGCACGGTTCTAGTGACGAATGGAGTAAGAAGACAAGGTACAGTTTGACCAAGGGGGGTTCTGTCATCTGGCCAGGGGTTAGACGCAGTGTCCCCGTGCCCACAGGCAAGAGGAAGAGGGGGAACTGTTCAGGAAGTAATCTAACACAAAGCCTAGTATGCACCCCTGGCAGTTTGAACAATGGTCAATGACAATCTTTATATTACTCTACTTCTACAGACATTTCACCCTCTTCTTCTGTAGGCCAACTGCGCCCCCTTTTGAGACAGAGAGTTTCCAGTTGGTCAAAAGTCCAGCGCCCCTAAAATTGACAAACTAGAAGGCTTGGTTGAGAAAGTCAATTTGCAACCACAGGCAACAAAAGCAATACTTTGATTTAGGTGAATTCAGTTGTGAACAGGGTAAATACTGCAGCAAAACACACCTGAAACCTGCTCTAGACAAACAGATTACTCCTTATTAAGCACAAAACTTGTTGTTACATAAAATGAAGCTAGCTGTAATTATCTGAAATTGTCTAAATACAAACTCTTACCCACTTTAGAATATAATTTAATAAAACAAGCATATCTTAGACTATGAGCCTACTGACTCATTTTTGCTGCAATGCAAACCCTTCGTAACGCTTTAGAGACGTTCGGAAGTTTCAATGTTCAACAGTAAAATGCTGAACAATAACGAAGACAATACTTGTAACATTTAAAATGCTGAAAGCATCCAGTATTTGGCTCAGAAGGAATCACCACTTATCCAACAATTTAGTGCAGCAGGAGTGTACTGCAGGAACTTTATTTTCACTCTTCTGATGGTACTGAAGGTCTTTTTGGCCCAAAAACAAGAGTGTGAGATCATACCTCCAGATGCCTCTTTTTCAACCTGCTCCCTGACCACAGGTGAGGTCAGATGGATGCTCAGTTTCAGCATGGGCTCGTTCGTGCTAGTAACAATAATAGCAGCTTCTTGGATAGATGGAGTGATGACGTATTTCTCCTCAGTAACATCCTTTCATTGAGGAAAGTGAGAGGAGAAAGTGCATGTCAATTTACTTTTTCATAAATATTGGCTGTTAACAACCCGCCTTGCATGGAATCAGAACTTGAACGGTTCTTTACATACACTATTCAAAAGTTTGTAGACTTTAAAAGAAGTCTCTGACCAAGGCTGCATTTATTTAATAGAATAAAAACAGCAATATTGCGATTTTTTTTTTTCAATTTAAAATAACATTTCTATTTTCATTATATTTTAAAATGTAATTTATTTTGTGACAGCAAAGCTGAATTGTCAGCTACCATTACACCAGTCTTCAGTGTTATGTTCCTTCAGAAGACATAATGAAATTTCTTATTTCTACTAACATCAGAAAAACAGTAGTGCTGTATAAGTTTTTTGTTGAAACCCTGATACATTTTTTAGCATTCTTTAATGAATAGAAAGTTCAAAACAGCATTTATTTGAAATAGAAATCTTAAAACATTATAATTGTATTTACAGTCACTTTTGGTTAAATGAATGCGTCTTTGCTGAATAAAAGTATTTTATTGATGACAAACTTTTGAATGGTAGTGCACTTTTACTGAAAACATTATCCAATTGTATAATGCTTTCAAATATCAATACTAGTGTAGTGTTGTTAGCTCTCGAGCTTTTTCCTACATTTGAAGGCATTCTGCAGAAAGATGCCATTTTTTCCTCTTAATGTGTCTACTGAAACACAAGCAGATCTATTTGTAGATATTCATTAAACTGAAAATGATATATATATATATATATATATATATATATACATATATATATATATATATATATATATATATATATATATATATATGTGTGATAGAATGTATATGGAATAATAAAGTGTGAGAAAAACCTTTATGAATTCCGAGAGTTTTCCAGAGATCAGCCTGAGCAGAGAACTGGTGGGCATATCCCTGGTGAGCAACACCAACTCTAACTCCAAGTCATCTTTCAGTAGAAGTCCTTTAGCCACCAGGCCCACTCTCAAAACACCACGCAGTTTACTTTGAGTTGAACCACTGGTGGGAAAACAGCATGGACTGCAAACATGAGTCTGAACTTCTAACCAAACTGTAATATCAAGTACCTTGCAATAGCTTAAAGGAACACTCCACTTTGTTTGTATAGTTCCTAGCCATTTCAGCCTAGAAAATCGCAACTTTTCATTTTCTGTCGGTCTTAGTACACGATTTAACTACAGAAGAGTCAAGTTTTAAATAGGAAAATTATAAAAACTCTTTGGTCATTTTTAAACGCGATGCTAACGGTCTAATCAGATTCAATGAACTATGCTAAGCTATGCTAAAAGTGGTACCGCCAGAACCGGAGATCGGCTGAATGGATTCGAAAACGGTAAAACTCAACTGTTTAACTCTAAGGGAGTTGGAAAATGAGCCTATTTTCAAAAAAAGTGGAGTGTTCCTTTAAAAGGATAGCTCACCCCAAAGTAAAAATTGTCTCATTTAGTCACCCTCATACAATCCCCAATGTATATGACTTTATTTCTTCAGATAAAAAAAAACAGCGATTTTGACAGTAATCCACATAACCCCAGCGGATGAATCAATGTCTTCTGAAGTGAAACGACAGGTGTGTGTACCAAAAATACTACCGTTTTTAATCATAAATCAATTATTTCGGTCTACGGTCATACGAGTTTGCAAGAGGTGTATGTGTGATGTAAGTGTGTCGTAAAGCTTGTGCAGAGGCCGCCACTTCAAATTTTTCTTACACACCTATCATTTTGCTTCAGAAGACATGGATTCATCTACTGGGGTCTTATGCATTACAGTCACGATTGCTGTGTGTGGTTTTTCAAGTCTCAAATAAGCAAAAGCCTTTGAATGGCATTATATGGACTCACAGAGATGGATTATATTCCCAAAAATCTTTCTTTGTATTTATCTGAAGAAAGAAAGACACATCGGGATGGCATGAAGGTGAGTGAAATTCTAATTTCTGGGTGAATTATCCCTTTTAAAATAAAATGTAGTGACGTGCTCAATTTTTGTCCTAAGTCTAAATGCATCAGGGCAGATGACTTCTCTGACTACCATACCTTTCAGTATCAGCGGCACTACTCTCTTTTTCATTCAACCAATCAGAGACAGACTTCAGGGCACACTCCATATGAGACACCATGCTCTGCACTGCATCCAGCTGCTCTGCTGATGGGTACACAGTTGTGTGCTTGGCCTTTATATAGCGATCCTCGTTCACAAATGTTCGCTGAGGCGGTGGCCTCATTGGTGGAAGCTGCTGAGTAACACAAGTGTTGAATTATTGACACAAATTTTGCTGTTGCACTTCATTTATTCATGTTTCTCATTATAGTCTACTATTATTTTATGCAAACAATGTTGAAAACAAATGTACTAGTCTTTCAGAGAGTAATAAATATACTAATAAATATTTTGCAACCAAGAATGAATTTGCATTATAAATTTCATATATATTAGTGTGATATACCTCGCCTGAGTGCATATTCTCCACTTCCCACTTTCTGTATTCAACAATGTAATCATTGTACTGCCGGAGGTCTTCTTCATAACACAAGCAGTCATACCAATAACGCAACTCTTCATACCTGCAACAAGAATTTACTTTTATCGCATCTTTATGTACATACATACATTCAATCAGTTCATCCACTGTAAGTCAAGATGCCACTCAAAAGAACTGGATTTAGAGAAGGTTCCATGTTTTCCCCATGATTTTCCCAGATATGTGTGAAAGCTGGACAAAATTTGAAAAACAAAATTGTACAACAGAAACTGCACAAAAATGAATTACGCCAATTCTACCAAATTAAATGTTTAAGAAAAGTTAATTACAAAATTATACTAACTTTTTAAAGGTGCCGTAGAACATTTTTTCAAAAGATGTAATATAAGTCTAAGATGTCCCCTGAATGTGTCTGTGAAGTTTCAGCTCAAATTTTTTTAATTAATTTTTTTAAACTGCCTATTTTGGGGCATCATTAACTATGCGCCAATTCAGGCAGCGCGGCCCCTTTAAATCTCTCGCTCCCTGCCCTCCCGAGCTCTCGACTATAAGTGCAGTTATACAGTGCATAAACAAAGTTCACACAGCTAATATAACCCTCAAATGGATCTTTACAAAATGTTCATAATTCATGCTGCATGCATGCATCGGATCATGTGAGTATAGTATTTATTTGGATGTTTACATTTGATTCTGAATGAGTTTGAGGCTATATTCTCTGGGCTAACGCTACACTGTTGGAGAGATTTACAAAGAATGAAGTTGTTTTTATGAATTATACAGACCGCAAGTGTTTAAAAATGAAAATAACGACGGCTCGTCTCCGCGAATACAGTAATAAACGATGGTTACTTGAACCACATTTAACAGTACATTAGCAACATGCTAACAAAACATTTAGAAAGACAATTCACAAATATCACTAAAACTCTTGTTATTCAACTATGCCGAAGTAAATTCAATTTTTGATTCTAGGGCACCTTTAAAAAAAAAAAAAAAAAAGTATAAAATACAAAAACTTAATTAAGATTTTGATTTTTTAAAGCCTGTAAAAAAAATCACAATTATAAAATGTATTTGTACTTACAGGTTTGCCATAATTCCAACTGAACATTATATTTTTGTATGTATGTTTAGTTGTAAGAAAAGACTAGTTGATTTACCTGTCGTAGTCCTGCGGGTGGAGGCGGTAACCCTCCTGCATGAGATTATCCCAGTAAAGCAGCTCCTCGTAGGCCTGATTCTCACCCCAGGCAGGTGGTGGTCGAGGTGGAAAAGGTCCTTCCCTCCGCCTCTGAAAATGTCCCATTTGAGCCATATCCTTCAAACAATGACCTGCACACAACGTTCACAAACAGACAAACCAACAACAACACGCGCGCGTTAATTAGCCAGTGAACATACATACGTTACTTCTCTTTGGTGATTTAAAAAGGTTTCACATTCTAGGCGTATTTCTCATTAAAACTAAAACTTCATAACACAACAAATGACAATAATAAAACATTTATTCATAATAAAAACATCTATCGCGTCTTAACAAAACATTCGTTATCGGCGAAGCACACTAGCATGCGCGCGAACGAGTCATTTGGTTAAACGAATGACATGAAGCAACCATTCATATTTACCTGCACAGCTGCTAGTGTTAGTAAAAACTCGTACACGTCTTTAAGATCACGTAGACTTTAATATTGCGTGTCCTTGTATTTATCTACAAATCTAAACAGATTTGTTGTACTCACCATTCGCTCAGTTTATTCAATGGAAGCTAAACTGTTCAACTTCCGGGCCACGCTCTGACCCTCTAGCGCATGCGCTGTCAAAATCCTCCACGCCTAGAGGAAGTATGTGGAACTGCATTTAGTATCATATGAGAGTGAGAGAAACAAGAGTTTGATGTTATTCAAGTGGTCCTCTGTGTTGTCTGAGGATGCACTACAGTCGTCTGGGTAACTCTCAAACTCAAACTCTCCACTGCTAAGCAACTGACTGTTCAGTGCAGTTAAAGGGATAGTTCACCCCAAAATTAAAATGTTGTCATCAATGGGGTCCATCAACTGTTTGTTCAAAATATCTTCTCAGAAGAAACTTGTACAGATTTAGATTTAGAACAACTTGAGGGTGAGTAAATTATGATTTTAATTTTTAGGTGAACTGTCCCTTTAAAACAGCTCAAACATGCATTTTAGTTTGGGACTTGCTTAAGTGAAACCAGGCAATAGGCTAAATAAGAATAAAGGTTTGGGTAGGTTGTCACATGTTTATTTAAATTTTCCAATCACCGTGCCATAGTTTGTTGTGTTTATGTTCCCTTTTACATTTTTGCTGTTTTGAGTTGTTTAAAAGTTTTGTGCTTCATAATTGTTTAAAGTTGGCTGAAAAGCCTATATCAAACAATTTAATGGCATGTTCTGTGACAGCTTACACAAAAGTAACATAATGCATTACTTTCCATAAAAAGTAACCCAGTTACTTTTTTTAGGGAGTAACGCAATATTGTAATGCATTACTTTTAAAAGTAACTTTCCCCAACACTGAGAATTACATATTTAATCAATGTTGAATAACTAGTTAATTAAAAGAAATGCCTAATCAGTGACAGTACTGGGCATTATTATTCTGTCTTTTCGAATATTTATATATTTGTTAATTCATTTATTTTATTAAAGTATTAGTTCGCTTTCAAATTACAGTTTCCTGATAATTTACTCACCCCCATGTCATCAAGATCATTCATATCTTTCTTTCTTCAGTCGAGAAGAAATTAAGGTTTTTGATGAAAACATTCCAGGATTTTTCTCCTTATAGTGGACTTCAATGGACTCCAAACGGTTGAAGGTCAAAATTACAGTTTCATTGTAGCTTCAACGGGCTTTAAACGATCCCAGACAAGGAATAAGGGTCTTATCTAGAGAAACCATCTCTCATTTTCTAAAAAGAATTTAATTTTATACATTTTAACTACGTCTATACGTCTACACTGCAGGAATTCTAATAGAGAAGAAGAAGAGAGCTAGTTCAAGATGAGCATTTATGGTTAAAACTTCTATCATTTTAATTTTTTTTTAGAAAATGAGTGATGGTTTCTCTAGATAAGACCCTTATTTCTCATCTGGGATCGTGTAGAACACTTTGAAGCTGCAGTGAAACTGTAATTTTGACCTTCAACCGTTTGGAGTCCATTGAAGTCCACTATATGGAGAAAAATCCTGGAATGTTTTCATCAAAAACCTTAATTTCTTTTCGACTGAAGAGAGAAGGACATGGACATCTTGGATAACATAGGGGTGAGTAAATTATCAGGAAAATGTAATTTGAAAGCGAACTAATCCTTTAAGTTTCAGCCTGCAGATTGGTTTAACGTGCTTCATGCGGCAAATTAGTTACAAAGTATTTTTTTTTTAAATAAAAAAATTGTTTAATAAGTAGCAACAGAAATGGAATTCACACACAGTAATTTGTTTTGTTATAATATGTAAAATGCATTTCAATGTAAAATAACAACAAGCCTCCAGAAAATTGGAGGGATAACACAAGAAATAAATTATACAATAACATAACCAATACTTATTCACATGAGCATTTTTGCACAGTAAGATAAAGATAAGGGGAACTCAGTCTCAGAAATATGGGTTTTCCTCACAGTTATATTATTGATGATCATGCTGTATGAAATCTTGATGGGTTAACTTTATTGAACATAAAGTTATTGAACATTTGAACAAATTGAACATTTCTTTTCAGCAAAACATATACTTTAAAGGATTAGTCCACTTTTAAATAAACTTTTCCTGATAATTTACTCACCCCCATGTCATCCAAGGTGTCCATGTCTTTCTTTCTTCAGTAGAAAAGAAATTAAGGTTTTTGATGAAAACATTCCAGGATTTTTTTTCCATATAGTGGACTTCAATGGGCACCAAACAGTTGAAAGTCAAAATTAGTTTCACTGCAGCTTCAAATTGTTCTACACAATCCCAGACGACAAAATAATGGTCTTATCAAGAGAAACAATCACTCATTTTCTAAAAAAAAAAAAAATTTTTATACATTTTAACCATAAATGCTCATCTTGAACTAGCTCTCTTCTTCTTCTCTATTAGAATTCCGGCAGTGTAGACACTGCTAAGCGTATTACTGCCCTCCACAGGTCAAAGTTTTTAACTAATTTTTATATGCAATATGCTAGTTCAATAGTATATAACAGTTGGTTCAAACTTTGACCTGATGAGGGAAGTAATACACTTAGCAGTTTCTACACTGCTGGAATTCAAATAGAGAAGAAGAAGAAGAAGAAGAAGAAGAGGAGAGCTGGTTCAAGATGAGCATTTATGGTTAAAACTATATAATTTTAAATTTTTTTCAGAAAATGAGCGATGGTTTCACTCGATAAGACCCTTATTTCTCATCTGGGATCGTGTAGAACACTTTGAAGCTGCAGTGAAACTAATTTTGACCTTCAACTGTTTGGTGCCCATTGAAGTCTACTATATGGAAAAAATCCTGGAATGTTTTCATCAAAAACTTTAATTTCTTTTCGACTGAAGAAAGAAAGACATGGACATCTTGGATGACATGGGGGTGAGTAAATTATCAGTAAAACTTTATTTAAAGGTGGATTAATCCTTTAATATATGTCTTGTCCCTGTCATGTCGGGTTTCATGCCCAGGGCTGTCGTCATGGGGAACATCTGGTGACAAATGAAAAAACACTATCCCAGACCTAAAGCTAAAAAAAACTGGCTGAATTAATGCTTCAATTACTAACTGAAGGCCCAAGACACCAAATAATTATAGTTCTCTGTTACACTGACATGAATATGTCCAACCAAATCCTTATTATTAGTGATCTATAGCCTTAGGGAGTAAAATGAATGTTCATCTATTTATCTTTGTGCAAATTTGCTTAAATAAATACATTTTTAATATGTGTGCCACATGCTGAAATAAAAGGGGGCCACTGAGATCCTCAATGGTATTTACTGATGTACAGACAGTAAAATTAGACTCAGACTCTACTGACAGGATTCTTCTCTGAGCTGGGGAAGGAATGGATCTCCCAGCAGCGAAAAGTGCTTTCCTTAAAATCTGTTTGACGTTTGGTGATGAGGTAAATCTTTTGGAGGATGGAACGACGGAGAAGAATGTAGACCCATGGGTCCAGTATCTGGTTCCAGGAAGCTATTCGCACCCCCATTATCATCAGGGTCTTATAGGTGGCAAGGTCATTTCCAACAGAGCCCTCGTACGACTGTTTCACTGTAATAAGGCCAACAATCTAGAGTTAAGAGTCAAAGACAAAACACCATAAGGATTATGATTATCACAAAATATTAAGGTACAAGAAATCCATAATTTAGGTGTATCCCAGTTTGTGTATGCATACTATTCTATTTTTAGTAGTGTATAAATAGCGTGTTTTATACTGAAAATTCCAAAAAGAAAAATGTGCACCAAATACTCTTAACTGAAAATGAAGTGCGGAATGTTGGACACTTCATGCACTCAACTGTCGCGGGGAGGGGCTATCAGACTCCAAAAATAACCTTAGAAATTTCATACACTAGACAGTTAAGTACATAATGCATGAGTGCATTATATTATGTCCTTTGGGACAGAACAACTGTTTTTAAGGTGCAGAAACAACCTATGTTTTGCATGCCTTCATCAATGCTTTCCTGGTCCTTAAACTGAATAATGACTGATTAGAAAATTGAAGAAAAAAAACTTTTTATGTGTAGCTTGAGTTTTAAATATGCGTTATAAAAAAAAACAAAAAAAAAACATTCTTGTTGTTGTACATGTGGCCATTTAGAAACGAAAACCTGTTTATGCCTCAGAGAAACAAAATTAAAAAGTAATCATAAGATAAACTTTAAAATAAGAAATAAAGTCACATTGTGAGATATAAAGTCAAAATTACAAGAAACACATTTTCCTGTGAATTCCACATTAGGTGAACTTGATAAAATGAGTTTTTGTTAGGCACCATTACTCAGATGAGTTTCCTCAAATCATTTATTAGTGTTTACAGTGTACTGCAAGATATAAAGTGGGATATAAAACTGCAATTACCTTTTTTTTTTTCTTTTTTTTTTACTCTTATGCATAAATGAGCTTCCATACATTTGCTCAAACTTTTCATGTCTAAATTATATTTCTATTTATCTCATTTTATCATAAAGCAAGGGTTGCTAGAAATGAGCGATTGCAATAATTCAACTGCACAAGGCACACTTTAAAGGATTAGTTCACTTTCATATGAAAATTAGCCCAAGCTTTACTCACCCTCAAGCCATCCTACGTGTATATGACTTTCTTCTTTCTGATGAACACAATCTGAGAAATATTAATCAATATCCTGACACATCCAAGCTTTATAATGGCAGTGAGTGGGATCAATGAGTATGAGCTGAAGAAAGTGTCTCCATCCTCATCCAGCCATCATAAACATATTCCACACGGACCTGGGGGGTTAATAAAGGCCTTCTGAGGCGAAGAGATGCATTTGTGTAAGAAAAATATCCATATTTAACAAGTTATGAAGAAAAATATCTAGCTTTCGCCAGACCGCCTTTTGTATTTTACTTACGAAGAAAAAAACTCTCGCAGTTCAAAAAGCTTAGGCAACGTCCTACGCCTTCCCTATTCTCACGGAAAAAGCTTAACTGACACAATGCCAGTCCCATTTTTTTCCATAATTTGAATACGGAAGGCGGTCTGGCAGAAGCTAGATATTTTACTTTATAACTTGTTAAATATAGATATTGTTTTTACACACATGCATCGCTTCACTTCAGAAGGCCTTTATTAACCCCCCGGTTCCTTGTGGAGTATGTTTATGATGGATGGATGTGGATGGAGACACTTTCTTCAGCTCATACTCGTTGGTCCCGCTCACTGCCATTATAAAGCTCGGATGTGTCAGGATATTTATTAATATATCTCTGATTGTGTTAATCAGAAAGCAGAAAGTCATATACACCTAGGATGGCTTGAGGGCGAGTAAAGCTTGGGGTCATTTTCATTTGAAAGTGAACTACTCCTTTAAGGCAGGGGTTCTCAACTCTGCCCTTAAATGTCTACCTTCTTGTTGAGTTTAGCTCCAACCTTGATGAAACACACCTGAACAAGCTAATATAAGGTTACAGGTGTGTTTGAGGGCCAGAGTTGAGAACCCTTGCCTAAAGTGTTCCTGGTGCAGTTGAATTATTGCCATTGCTCATACTTACCAAAAGAGGGCTCCAGCAGATACAAGATGTGACCATTATGCCCACAAGTTGCACCACCATCTCAATATCATGGGATTTAGCTGATCGACGGTTGCAGGGTTTCTTTCGTATCCTCGCTAACACCAGAGTCAGTCCACTTATGGTGTTACAGACCAAAGCAACAGCAAGGGATGTCAACCCCAGTCCTGAGAACAACATAACAAAAGCCACGTCTGCCTTCTCTGTATCCTCCAGCACTTTAATGAAACACCAGGTTCCAGGGTACTGGTAGGTGTATGAACCCAGCTGAAAGCAGGGCAGAAGGGCAACACAAAGAGCTGCTAACCAGATAACAGAAAGTGAGAGTTTAGTCCTCGCGGTCGTAACCAGTGAAGCATGGAGCAGCGGCTTTGTCACACCCAAACACCTCTCAGCTGCCATGGCACAACCAAGAAAGAGCGGACACAGTCCAAAAAACACCATGCTGCCCCCTAGAAACTGGCATAATGGGTCCGCCCTGTTGTATTCTTCAGAGGGTACACCTCCAGAAAGATACAGCCTCATGACTATTGAACCAGGTATGACGTGTCCCACAAAGTCTGTGGCCACCAGAGAGCCGGCGAACAGGAGAAAAGCTTTGGATCGTCGACGTAGACGGGCATATGCGTTGGCCAGGATGAGTAAAGCCACGATGTTAGACAGGATCCCCAGGGTCATCGACAGCATCGCAGCTATGGGGCCACTCAGGATCGGTCTCTCCGAGGTGACATTCTCGGGATCGGCAAGTGATGGAGAGGTCGCCTGTCCTTCCCATTGACTGTGATTGGAAAATGGGTTGAGTGGCGTTGATTCGCCTGAGGAATTGCCGTGATGCATGGCTAACTCAGTGGAGTGTTAAGCTGCGGGGCTCCCATCTTCATTTAGAGCTGTTGTAAGAGTGGAGAAATATATCTTAGAAACAGATCATTTGAAAAGCAGCATTGATTAAAAATTTAAATTAGAGCGTAGTGTGTTACTCAGCTAACAGGGAACATTTTCATAACGTTCTAGCAAAACAGAAGTCCTTACGTGACACAACACATGATTATATTCTGTCTTAGTTTTTCTTTAGAGTGATTTGTTTTATACATTTTCTGTTTTATGGACAAACCTCTTGTGATGAACTCTGATTCATCATGTGGCTTCCAGTGGTTTTCAGTATATCAGGGTAAAATACCATTTTAGCGTAAAAATCTTGATCGTTTAAGTAGAATGGAAGTCATTTGACTTGATGATACAGTTAATAATAGTAAGTTGTAAAATATACCAATATGCCATCTTGTAATATCAGAAGCATTGTCACAGTATTTTTATGGTGAATTTGTGGCAACCACAGCTGCCAGTTTAATGGGTTTCATTTTAAAAAGCAGTGTGAGCACTTTAATATTCCCCACCCAAACTCAGGGATGCAAACAGGTAAGGGGGAAAAAAGGTGAGAACATTGCGTGGGGCGGGGGCATGTTCCGCAAGGAATTTTTTAAAAAGATATTTGCTTTACATGCTCATGTTTAGTTATTCTAAGGGATTTTTAATTTTTTTTATTACCTTATATGTCCAAAACTGCAATTTTCACGAAATAAATAACATATTGTTGCAAAATTTGGTCAAAATCTCATTTTATAAAATATGAAGTGGATTAGACAGCAAAACTGAGCTAAACTGGGAAATGATTTCCCTCTCTCTCTTCTCCATTCCCACATCTCAGACCTCAAATACATAAAATATTACCCTTTATAGACATAGTTTTTAAAGTAAAGAGTAAAGGAAACTCTGTACAGTACTTATTGAAACAACCAGTTCATTATTTACCCTTGTAAGTTCACAATTACCCTTATAAGACACCCCCCATCCCATCCCATAAAAACATTTTCTCATTGGATCTATGCAAATCCCATGGGTGACCTATTTTGATCTCAAAAAGTTGAGTTGTCACTGAAAGGTGAGGAGTTTGCATCTATGGTGCAGGAGGTGAGGAGTTTGCATCTATCAAACTTCAATACTTTCATATTGTAAACTAAAAAAAAAAAAAAAGAAGAAGAATTTAAGGTAAATTAGGGGAAACCTATTCATGGCCACACCAAATGCTGCAGCTGAGCTGAGAGAAACAGGCATGTTCTGACAGGCTCCTGTAGCCAAATCGTTTAAAAAAAACATTCCTCAAGGTTCATTCGCCTGCGTTTGACCTCTCAGTGTTATTCTTTCGTCCTGAAGTCAACATCGCCACCGAGGAAGGAATGCAACAGTGAGTCATTTAATAGTGAGTCATATTTAGTTGGTTGCACGGATGCATTAATAACCCAGAAAAAGATATAAACAAGTTGCATGTTGCAACAAAGTTCCTTTGGTTTCCAATGACACAGCATCTCTGTACAACTCAATGAAGACCGATGCAACTGCTTACCGTCATTAACGAATATCCATTGGGATTAAAATGTCAGAAACCACGAAGATGGTGCGTGCGTAAATGTTAAAAAACTAAATTTGTATTCTGTTTTGTAAACAAAATAAATATATCATTTTATATACAAAGTGAATGTTACTTTTACCTAGGCTAAATAAAAAATATAAATTACAGTTAAAAAATTAAAATATGTTTAACTAAGATTAGCCTACAAAAGTTAAACGAGTAACCGGTGAACGTAGAAGAAAAAGGGTGCATCGTCATGTCCATATATTCCATACGAGCGCCTGGTCATCTTCAGCAGCAGAAAAAAGTAAAGACAGTAGGTTAAAAAAAATAGTTGCCCATAAGAGGATAATTATGTAGTTTTAAATGACGCAGTGCAAATGGATATATTCGTAGTTTCACGGCGGTACATTCCAACAGCAGACGCGCGCGCTCGGATCAGCCGTTTCAGTACAGTGTGTTTCTGACGGAAACATGCGGGTGATTATAGCCTATAAGACCCTCCCTGACGAAGCTTACTGCTCTAAGGTGAGTGTGAATCACTCTTACCGCTTGAAAGGTGCATGTGTTTGAGAGAAAGATGACGGTGTTTTTTTTTATTTTTAAGAATATGGGTTCAAGAGAAAAAAAAAAATTCAAGTCATACATTACAAACACTTTATTTTTTGTATAATTTCAGATATAGGCCTATTTATACATGAATGAATAATTCAAAAAACATTAGCCTATTAATAATGATAAATACATTTATAGCTTACCTGATTCAGCATGGGCGATTTCATTTTTCTCTCTTAGGTCTGACCTTGAACATATTATCAAATGTTCCACTAAACCAGATTTTTGTAGATTGAAGACAGGTGTCTGTGTTTGCTTAAGTTTTTCAATCTGGCAAACTAGAGTAGCTCCACACTTGTGGTTTGGATTTTAACTTACAGCAATATTTTTACATGGTGATATTAAAGAAGGCAAGAGAAAACTTGATGTTGACCACAGAAGTGACATGGGTGTGTATAGCAATGATTTCTTCTTGAAGACTGAACAGCTAATATGCCTTGAATCACTTTAATATACATTGAAGAAATATGATTTAATTAAATCAAAACTCTCAAAGACATGCAGAAGAATTTTATATGGGTCACTGACGAATACGTTTTTAGAAGTGTAAAAAAACATAATGGAGATCAAATTAATTTGTACGTTTTATTAAGTGTTATGAGATTGTGGTTTTTATAATCAATTAACACTGTTTTTGTATTTTTTTACAAGAAAATGAGAGACCAAAAAAAAGTCATTCGGTTTAACCAAAATTTCAGGTTTACCACATGAAACTTTTGGTTATACCGAATGATGGTATTTTCAAACAACACTAACAGGCTGATTGTCCTTTTAACTTGCTAACTTGCTGGCTAGCTAGCAAAAGGACAATCAACCATTTTGTATTTAGTACAAGTTTTTACAATATTACAACATTTTCCATATTTTATAGCAGTTGTACCGAATGGTCTGATGTTTCAGGACATGTGTATGAGTAAGTGAAAACATGAATTTTTCAAATAGTTAAAAGAGAGTTAATTACTTTACTTCATGACCATGTGGTCCTTTGCAAGTGTTTGAATGATGTCACATCCTGTCACATGATATTGACAGCATGACTTGATCCAAAATGGTCCCTTTATATTGGTTACTCTGAATGACATCAATGAAATTCATTTTTCCGGACATTCTTTCTCATAACATAGCAACTACTTCTACACATAATTTTAATACTATTTTGCACTATGTTGATATATGATGTTATAAAATCATGCTAGAATAAAAAATATATACATTTATTATATTTTAAGATATTTTAATCACAAATGAAATGGCTCTGTACGCCTGCTTGTGTACATTTATATACATCTCATTCTCATCACAAATTATGCATATATTTTTATTTATTTTTATTTATTATTATTATTGTTATTATTATTTATTATATATTTTTTTTCTTTTCTTGTTTTGTAATGTAACTCTCTGCCAATTTCATCATTCTTGTGACTTATTGTTTGCAAAACGTTTAAAATTAAGAAATGAATCATAAAAAAGCAAACAAATAAACAAAAAAACAGATGAAATGGCTGTTTTGGTCTTTGGACGGTTAAACCAAATGACCTTTTGACATTTTAATCTTTAAAATACCTTTAAAATAAATCTTTAAAATAACTTTATATGTAGCAATATATATATATATATATATATATATATATATATATATATATATATATATATATATATATATATATATATATACAGTGGCATGAAAAAGTATGTTAACCCCTTGCAGAATCTGCGAAAATGAGAATTATTTTAATAAAATAAGAGGGATAATAAAAAAAATGCATGTTATTTTTTGTTTAGTACTGTCCTGAGTAAGATATTTTACATAAAAGATGTTTGCATTTAGTTCATAAGACAAAACAATAGCTGAATTTATTAAAATAACCCCATTCATAAGTATGTGAACCATTGATTCTCAATACTGTGTGTGGTTACCTGATGATCCACGACTGTTTTTGTGTTTTGTGATGGTTGTTCATGAGTCTCTTGTTTGTCCTGAGCAGTTAAACTGAGCTCTGTTCTTCAGAAAAATCCTCCAGCTCCTGCAGATTCATCAGTTTTCCAGCATTTTTGCATATTTGAACCCTTTCCAGCAGTGACTGTAGGATTTTGAGATTCATCTTTTCACACTGAGGACAAATGAGGGACTCAAACTCAACTATTTAAAAAAGGTTCAAACATTCACTGATTCTCCAGAAGGAAACACGATGCATTAAGAGTCGGGGTTTGAAAACTTTTGAACAGGATGAAGATGTCACATTTTTTCTTATTTTGTTTAAATATCATTGTTTTTCATTTAGTACTGCCCTTCGGAACCAACAGAAGATACTTGCATGTTTCCCGGCAGAAAAATTAAGTACAATTTACCTTGATATTTGAATTCAAAAGTTTTCACCCCCTGACTCTTAATGCATCGTGTTTCCTTCTGGAGCATCAGTGAATGTTTGAACCTTTTTTAATAGTTGAGTTTGAGTCCCTCATTTGTCCTCAGTGTGAAAAGATGAATCTCAAAAAGGGTTAAAATATGCAAAAATGCTTGAAAACTGATGAATCTGCAGGAGCTGGAGGATTTTTCTGAAGAACAGAGCTCAGTTTAATTGCTCAGGACAAACAAGAGACTCATGAACAACCATCACAAAACATAAAAACAGTTGATCATCAGGTAACCACACACAGTATTGAGAATCAATGGTTCACATACCTATGAATGGGGTTATTTTAATAAATTCAGCTATTGTTTTGTCTTATGAAATAAGTGCAAACATCTTTTATGTAAAATATCTTACTCAGGACAGTACTAAACAAAAAATAACATGCATTTTTTATTATCCCTCTTATTTTATTAAAATAATTCTCATTTTCACAGATTCTGCAAGGGGTTAACATACTTTTTCATGCCACTGTGTATATATATATATATATAAACTTTTGGATTCAATAAAAGAGATCTAGCTGTATTACCTTAAATTGGATGTCATATCTTTGTTTTTTATTATTATTAAGGCCTTTGGACAAAAAAATGAAGCGTCACGTCATTGACACATAAAAAAATGAATGGGGCTGGTTGTTGCACAGGCTATTTCTCATGCAAATACAAGGGTTTGAAGTTGTGTGCTTCCTCTTGTAGTGGTCTTGTTTGTTAGTTCAACACAAAGTTAACTTCATCTTCAATATTTTGTTTTGTGCATTCTTTCCTCCAAACTAAAATTGCAGCATATCTCTCTTTTTTTTTTTTTGCCATTGTTGTGTAAACAAAACCACCACAGTAGAACAACACAGAAATAGACTAATGCAAGACTATATAATGTGTAACATGGTATAATATAGAATAATATGTAAAGATTTGGACTGATCGGTTCTCAGAACAAGGGTATTTTTCATAAATGTCAGGATGGGCAAGTTGTTGCCTGCTTTAAATGCAAAATATCTGTGTGATACCCTTTACATTTTGGACATGTTATGAATTGTTTTGTGTCTCATAATCATTTTACTGTTCAAATTTAGCTGAGAAGCCCATAAAAGGGTGTTTAATTGAAGGTTCTATTATGACAATTTGCTCCATTTAGTAATGAGGCACAAAATTGTTTCTGTCAAAAAACATAAAACATAAAATAGGATCATATATCAGCCACATCAATGACCTCAAGTTTTGAACCACCAAGTCTCTCTCATTATGTCTTCAGACAGGGGTTTTCCTTGTGACAACCTCATTATTAACTTTTGACACTGGAACCTTAAAATGGACAGATGAAGAGTGCCATTTTTTTTCTTTGTCATTTTAAACGTTGTGTTCAGAAATGTAAACCAGGAGTCGAGGCACTTATAGCTACAGCGGAGACAGTATAGCACTATTCTCCCATTCACTTATTAATCTTGTGAATGTAGCCATTTGGATTCTGTTTGATTTCAGTCTCCAAGACCAAGCCTGAAAGCTCTGTCAGCGACCAAAGCTTTATTTGTTTAAAAAAAAAAAAAAAACACTGGTGCTTCCGCACTTCCCATGTCAATCTGCGGATAACTGAACCTACAAATTGAGGGCAGAATATGACTTGAAAAGGGCACCAAAGAGTCAATCAAGATCTACAAGAGAAGAATGCATTAATGGCACAATATGTACGATTTTTGGATTAAAATATATTTTGTTGACTTACATTATCCCAGATGTTTTTAAGAATGTTTAAATCCAGAGAAATAAGCAATTTTAACTAGTGTCCCACCCCTTGTCATTGCGTCACCTATCAGTGACATCATACCTGCGTTACCCTCGATTTCCAGTTTTATTTTGATGAAACCATGGAACACCATAGACACTTTGTACATTTTATTAGACAAGGAAACAACTGTTTGGTTATATTTAAAGACCGAAAACTAATCATTTACACATCTAGTCTTATTGTTTGAATCTCGTTTTCTCGATTTTCTGTGAGTACCATGTTTTCATCATGCCTTAGAGAAAAACATCATTTTGTCACGTGGCTAACATAGCATAATCAGGTGCATTTTTAGTAACAGTAATACAGTATTTTTTTCCATCATACAATATGTTTTTAAAATTAATTGCATGGCATTTAGCAACACAAGCCATCCAGCATTTATTAATGATATTCTAATATCGATCTAGATAAGTGCAGTGTGCAACAAGTGTCTTATAGCAGCCATCGAGCGAATGCACAGAGTAACGTTATAACATCATTTTCAACACACTCAAATGTATCTAATATTATAAACAGCGCTGTGTTACCCCACATACGCTTGACCGTAAGAAGCGGAAGCGGCGACTGTGGCATAATAAAAGTTCCACTGCTCTTGAGGCGTGTTGTGTTCATCTCTCATTATCAGTCAGCCTTGCTCTGCTTTATACTACAGTAACATTAATAATCTCACCCATGAACATGATTTCTGTCCCATCGGATTCTTTTCCACCGGCTGTGAGGTGAAGACGACATCTCCCATGATTCATGCTCAATCTCTGCGTCATCAAGCTACATTTTTGTTTTGAATAGGTGACCTCTAGTGGAAAAAAATTACATATTGTGCCTTTAACTTAAGGATGAAATGCTCAAAGATGTGTTTTATAAGTGCTAAGAGTGCATTGCAGGTCTTAAAGGTGTCCTAGAACCCCTTTTCAAAAGATTTAATATAAGTCTAAGGTGTCCCCTGAACGTGTCTGTGAAGTTTCAGCTCAAAATACCCCATAGATTTTTTTTTAATTATTTTTTTTAACTGCCTATTTTGAGCCATTATTACATATGCACCGATTAAGCGTGCGGCCCCTTTAAATCTCCCGCTCCCCCGCCCCCACGAGCTCTCAACTGCCTTAAACAGCAAACACAAAGTTCACACAGCTAATATAACCCTCAAAATGGATCTTTACAAAGTGTTCATCATGCATACATCGATTCCTGTGAGTATAGTATGTATTTGGATGTTTGTATTTGATTCTGAATGAGTTTGATAGTGCTCCATGGCTAACGGGCTAATGCTACACTGTTGGAGAGATTTATAAAGAATGAAGTTGTGTTTATGAATTATACAGATTGCAAGTGTTTAATAATGAAAATAGCGACAGTCTTGTCTCTGTGAATACAGTAAGAAACGATGGTAACTTTAACCACATTTAACAGTACATTAGCAACATGCTAACGAAACATTTAGGAAGACAATTTACAAATATCACTAAAAATATCATGTTATCATGGATCATGTCAGTTATTATTGCTCCATCTGCCATTTTTCGCTGTTGTCCTTGCTTGCTTACCTAGTCTGATGATTCAGCTGTGCACAGATCCAGACGTTAATACGCTGCCCTTGTGTAATGCCTCGATCATGGGCTGGCATATGCAAATATTGGGGGCTTACATATTAATGATCCCGACTGTTACGTAACAGTCTGTGTTATGTTGAGATTCGCCTGCTCTTTAGAGGTCGTTTAAACAAATGAGATTTACATAAGAAGGAAGAAACAATGGAGTTTGAGACTCACTGTATGTCATTTTCATGTACTGAAATCTTGTTATTCAACTATATTTTTTTAAATATAAAGGAAAAGTTGATAAACACGTGTTTAACACTGTTGAAACTTAATAAAAATTATAGGAAGAGTTCAAAATAAAAATTATTATTTACTTGCCCTCATGTCATTCTAAACCTGTATGAGTTCCATGATCAAACTGCTTTTCCATAATTAAAGTAAATGTTGCCAGTACTTTCTTTTTTAGGTTAGCTATTCTTTTAATATTAAAGGCAGGTTAGCCAGCAGGTTATGCTGGTTTAAAGTATCCTCACACTGTTATGTGTTTTGAGACAAGTAGTTTAACGCCGCCTCTCTTGATGCTTTTGTCTGCTCCCTGTTGTTCACGTTCATGTGTTTTGGAGGAGGCGTGGCTTTGGAGACGCTCTGAAGAGAGGGTGGGATCTTATGATTTCAAAACTATAGATCTATTGCTAGCCTCTCTAAAAATGACCTACCCTACCTTTAATTTTTATTTATTAAGTTTGAGTTCTATACTAGTAGTGCTGTATTTATAGTGTTAGACACCTTGGAATAAAACTGTATTGTTTTTAATATGGTCAACTTGCTGAGGATGAATAAAGTTTGACTCTAATGAAATTAGACTGTGGAATGAGGGTGTAGGCCAAATGGTAAGATAATTTCTTTAATAAACAAAATTGCAGCCTGAAATGAAAATATTTTGCAAAACTTTGAGACTGAACCGAGTGCAGGTTTGGTTTAGATCCCCAGAGCACTCAAAGGGCACAAGTCAGGAAAAGACAGTGGCTCCCAATTTTCCGAAGAGGTGGAACATTGTTCACTACTTGCCAGACATTACAAATCAACCCAGATGCATATTTTTTCCCTCTGGCACAAGAAGTAAAAACAGGTATTTATCCTGGCATGCTCATGGGCATGCTGATCCAGAAGTGGATCTCTGTGGATTGGAATGTGGTCTCTGTTGATCAGTTGGCTTCATGTAGTCTGCGTTGTAATAGGCTCATTTTGTTTTGCTACATTCTGCTTTTGGGTTTTTGCTGATTGCTCATTTGTTTGCTCTAGATCAAGGAATTTTGGATAAGATTCCATTGGAGCAGAAATAAGACACAAGGAATGAGATGTGGGTAGAGCTACTGCAGACACAGACAGGTTTGACGTTACATCTGTTTTTGTTCGTTCATTTAAATAAAGCGATCAAGCGTCTCGGTAATATGATTTCTAAAAGGGCAGAGTCTTCCACTGATTTGTCTCTGTGACATTCACAGTAAGGAAAACAACTAAAGCTATTTCCTTAACCAATTAGCAAAGCGTTTACAGATGAGCGCAAACTACATGTCTTCTCTACGAGGCAGATGTGAAAGAAACCAAGGTGCCAGATGGATTCTTGCAAACATTTTAAGATTGACAACTCCAACTATTCAATGATGGCACGTGTATATGCATGGATTAGAGATTTTTGAAACTGCAAAGTTGCATATCAGCATGATTATGCCATCATTTCACAAATGTCTTGTAACTTAGAAATGTTAAAGAAACAAAAGGAAAATATAACTGCTCTAGATATCTACATTTCTAGAAAGACATTTGTGTTTCTGTCAAGTTTATTCACAAAATGTTACAAACTAAAGCCTGAATCACATGAAATAACTATCACTTTTGTGTAAATAGGTCAGGAAGTTTTCTAGAAATAATTCCTGCTGTTAACCTTTATCCTCTATATGACCACAGGCTGAATCTTTGGTTTGAAAGCAAGAGACATGCAAAACCGACCATTTGATCTGCAGCCCAAAATTCCACCCAGCCATGAATCTTTCACAAATCAAATGTGGTTCACCACATTCACATAAAAATGTCAAGGCTTTGAAAACGCTCCCCCCTTCTATTGCCTGGCCCACCAAACAGAATGCCAATGTTATGTGGTGTGGAGGGGTCAAGAAGTATGAGAGAAACCACAGGTTCCCATAGCCTACAACAAGGCTGATCTTTTCAACAGGGCTACTGCTAAAATTCATCCAATCAATTCTCAATAGACAAAATTCCTGCCCTACTTTGTTTCTTGTTTGAGAAGGGTTTCACTCAGATATACATGACAAATGGGAAGAAAAGACTATTTCAACTTTTCATTTCATGCTGACTTTAAAGGATTAGTTCACTTTAAAATGAAAATTACCCCAAGCTTTATTCACCCTCAAGCCATCCTTGATGTATATGAATTTCTTCTTCTTCTGAACACAATCAGAGTGATATTAATAAATATCCTGATGCATCCGAGATTTATAATGACAGTGAATGGGACCAATGAGTCTAAAGCTCAAGAAAGGGCATCCATCCAAAGCAAAACGTACTCCACATGGCTCCGGGGGTTAATAAAGGCTGGATTACGCCAGACCACGACTTGCGAAGAAAGCGTAATGCCTCTTGCAGTTCAAAACGCTTACGCTACGTCCTACGCCTTCCATATTCAACTTACAAAAAAGCTTAACGGATGCGACGTCAGATACGCTTTCTTCCTAAGTTGAATATGGAAGGTGGTCTGGCGGAATTATAACTTGTTAAATATGGATATTTTTCTTACACAAACGCATCGCTGCGCTTCAGAAGGCCTTTTATTACCCCCCCAGAGCCATGTGGAGTACGTTTATGATGGATGGATGCACTTTTTTGAGCTTCATACTCGCTGCCCCCATTCACTAGCATATAAAGCTTAGATGTGTCAGGATATTTATTAATATAACTCTGATTGTGTTCATCAGAAAGCAGAAAGTCATGTACACCTAGGATGGCTTGAGGGTGAGTAAAGCTTGGAGTAATTTTCATTTCAAAGTGAGATAATCCTTTAATAATAGAGCTAAAAGATTTGAACTGTTAAGTGTCAAAACATTATTATACAATGTTGAAAGTAGCAGCACAAGTAACATTATTAGAATCGGTTTCACATTTCATCAGGACAAGATTAGAACAAGATTATTGCTTTGATGGTGGGTTTAAAAGTTAGCATGAATCTTACATATTTATATATATTTATAAAGTATGCACACATTATAATACAGTAATGTAGCATTTGTTGCTTTTTGGATCTAAAAAGCCTCTGTATTATGTCTTCATGTAATTAAAAACTATGCAGCGAAACCACTTTCTTCACTTAACCGGAAGCCACCAGAAGAACATCATGTTCAGAACAGAACAGAGCATTTTCTTCCAATATCTACTGCAGCTGTCAGGATAAATTGTTGGTTAGAGATTGCAGACAGAGCAATAAATAGAGTCAGACATGAAAGAATTAGATTTGTATTATGAAATGAGAAAAATAACACCGTGATCCCATTCAGCAGTTGTGCGAATGCAGACACACGCCTAAATTTGAAATAAAACCAGTGTATAACGATGAGTGACTCAGAGTTATTAACAGAAGCTGACCATTCATATATATTTTTTTTATCAAGCACTCATCTGAACATCAGGCTCTGGAAATGAATTTCATACATTGTTCATTTAAAAAAAGTCATTCTGGTCTGCATTATTTTCTCTGTAGCTCACGTATTCATCAGCCACAGGGCACTGGGGGCCAATAGGACAAAAACCTGCGTATAAAGGTCTTGCTGAAGGCCACATGAGACAACCGAAGGCTTTATCTTACCAATGGCAAATCCATTGAAATCAAATTAGGCTTTCAGCATACACTTAACCATTTGCTTACAAAATACACAGTGAACAAAGCAGTGCAAGTTAGACTGTAAAGACCTAGGTTACCTAACTCAAATAACAGACACGTATCTCCTCATAATTACATTTTTAGCTACCAGAAATAGCTGCAAAATTGTTTTGCTCTGCACATTTGCTTGATTGCACACATATTGATTCAGTATTGGCTCCATTTCCAGATGGTACCAGACTCAAATCAATTAATGGACTTTTCTCACAATATGTTCTGTCACTTCAGCTGATTTAATGTTTGCTGTTGACCCTAAATGGCTTAGTTAGCAATACCGAAGCTTGCTATTTTTCATTCCACGCTGGCATATGTTTTATCTGCTTGTTAGTTCTTCAAAATGGCTCTTACAAGAAACCTATTTGCTTAAGAAAGTATACAGGATTACGGAAAGGCTCTTTGTCTTTTGAACTAAAAATCATTTTCTAAATGTGAAAAGTGATTAATTGCAGTAATAAAATGCTATAGCTGAGCAACGATGATAGTGTAAGAGTAAAATGTTTCTAGAGTATGTGATAAATAACTTGCAATAATAACTCTTGGTCCATTAGTTTTGCTGTAATTTGTAAGACTGTCATGGGCTGGAAATTGAACATGGTTGGTGGGTGGTGAGAGGACCATAATTACATTGGGAGTGATGTGTAAGAAGATTCATATACTGGGGAACATCCATGGAGTCAGCATGAATCAGACAAATGACCTCAATACAGCCGTGTTTCCACTATATTTCTAGAATGGACACTGCATCGGCAAGGTATAGGCTAAACACAAATGGACTCTCTCTCTCTAAAGCCATCTAATTAATTAGTGATGGTTTATAATCATTAATTAATGAGGTTGAGTTCACATAAACTATGTCAATGAGCACAGCACTAAAAAAAATCTGTATCTACTAAGCTAAAGACAACAACCTTGCAAGGTTTCTTATCCACAGAACTAGCATGTTTTTATAGCTAAACATGGTCAAACTCTTGACCTCTGATTTCAGAGACTTAATCAAAACCACTTCCTGTAGTCTGGAGGTTATGATCATGGCTAAATATTGAATTTCCCCTTGTGGGAAAAAAGCCACTGCATATATATTGAAGGCAAGGAAAATCAAAGATTGTTTGGCTTGTAGCGACAGATAATTTCCTATAATTTCTGTTTTTAAAGTCAAGTAGTGTCATTTTTATCTGGACCAAGATTAAATGTGATACTAAATAACCTTCTTATGAACAGACTTTACCAAAGCAATATCACATGAGCAAGAGTGTGTTATGGTGGCTTATCAGCACGGTTTGTGATTACCCGTGTTAAGAGGCAGCATATTTGTGTGATTTTACTTTTATACACAGTTCAATAAACAAGAAGTTAATATTGAGTAACTTGCATTTTAGGCACAACATTGGCAGTTACTCTGCCTGTTTTTGCTCCGTCAATGAAAATAATTCCACACAAAGCTGTAACAGACAGCAGTGGTGTTGCAACACATTCTCATGACAATTCGTAACTATTTACATTTTGGCTAATTCGTAAAAAAATGTATGATCTGCTACGCCCCACTGATGATTAGGTGCACATTTATGCTTGTTTTTTTCTTCTTTTAAAAAATCACATGTTTCCTTACAAATCACCTTGTATGAATTCATATGAAATTGCCATTTCGTAAATAGTTACGTTTTCTCACACTCTAAAAACTAATTCAAGGGACCTTTAGTCATTACTTAAATACAGTATATATATTGTTGTGAAATAAAAAATCAAGTTCTGAAATTCTGTTAGACTTTTTACTTGTAATTGTTATTTTATTAAGCTTGGATGACACACAAATTATGCCTATTGATTCGATATACTATCATGACTTGTCATAGTTTAACATTTTCAGTTGATCAAAAATGTATTTAATTTTAAGTTATGTTAATGTAAAATTCAATCTGATGACGTGTAAACATGTCACTTGAAAGGGAGAGTAAATGCTAAAATTAAGTGTTATATAATGTTTTTTGCACAAGATTAATGGTAAGGGAGATTTAGCAGTAATTAGGGTTTGTTATGCTAATTTAGAAGAGTTAATGTGGGTTTTTGGAGAGTTACCATCATGGTGACAATCGGTGCTTGGTAAGATCTTGTTACTTAGAAATGCGTTTTTATCATGTCCAAAAAAAGTCTTCACCTTACTTAAAACATTATGTTGGATCAACTTAAATAGTTGCATTTATGTTGACAATTATTAAGTTTATGTTACTTAGAAATGTGTTTTTATTGTGGCAACAAAACGTCTTCACCTTACTTAAAACATTATGTTGGATCAACTCAAAATATTGCTTTGAATTAATGTAATTCTCCCAACTGGCTTAAGTTAAAAATTCTAGTGGAAAACGTTAAGATATATATATTTTTTTGTTGAACCAATGTTTTATTTTTTAGAGTGCATGAGATCGGGTTGAGTGTTTCATTCCTGATCAAATCAGTGCTTTGAACGATTTGTTTGAATGAATGATTCAGTGACTCACATGTAATGATGTAACCTGCAGAAAGAGACTCTGAAAAATCCCCACCATTAAACAGTGTGTCTAAAAACAACATACTGTATTGAGTAATGTATACAAATAACAATTTAGTTGTACAAACAAAATGAATTCAAGTAAAGCTGACAATACTAATTTTAGTATACTGAATTTATTCTGTTCATACAACTAAATTGTTATTTGTACAAATTAATCAATAATAACTAAATTACTCAAAAAAGTTGCGAGGAACCCGCTTGACACTGCTTTTTTAAGTAAATCCAACAATTTATTTTTTGAGTTTAGATAGAAATTAAATTGATAGTTCACCCAAAAATGAAAATTATCCCATGATTTTCTCAACCTCAAGCCATTCTAGGTGTATATGACTATCTTCTTTAAGACGAACACAATCAGAGATATATTTAAAAATGTCTTTAGTCCTCCAAGGTTTATAATGGTTGTGAATGGGGGGGGGGGCACGTTTTTTAAGTCAAAAATAAAGCATCCATCCATTAAAAAAGTAATCCATACGACTCCAGTGGGTTAATAAAGGCCTTCTGAAGTGAAGTGATGTGTTTTTGTAAGAAAAATATCAATTTTTAAAACTTTATAAATTCAAATAACTAGCTTCCAGCAGATGACTGTACACAGAATGTGCAAGTCGACTTGCGCCAAATGAGTAACCCTCTGACGCGATGTATGACACAGGAAGTAGGAGCATTGTAAGCTTAGACGCCTCTCGCGGTTCAAACAAATAGGGCTGTGCGACAAATTTAAGCTCCTCTTCTCTTGTATCGAAATCCTCTGACATTTCTCTTTAAAATGATCGTTTTAGACTCCGTGAGCGGTGATTTGTTTTGCTCTATCCTCTGCGCTTCCGCATTTGTCATTGCGTTGTGCATCAGGTCAGAGGAGACTCTTCCGCGGCAAATCAACTTACGCATTCTGCGTACGGTAGTCCGTCGGAAGCTAGTTATTTGAATTTATAAAGTTTTAAATATGGATATTTTTCTTACAAAAACGCATTGCTTCGCTTCAGAAGGCCTTTATTAACCCACAGGAGTCGTATGGATTATATTTTACTTCAAAACATGGCCCCCCCATTCACTGCCATTATTAACCTTGGAGGACTAAAGATAATTTTAAATATATCTCTGATTGTGTTTGTCTAAAAGAAATAAACACCTTGGATGGCTTGAGGGTGAGTAAATCATGGGATAATTGGGTTAGACATTTTTGAGTACACAATCCCTTTAAGTTGAGTTTTTAAGTAATGTGAACGAGGATAGTTTAAATGAAACTAACCACAATGAAAGTTCATTTTCTGAGTGCAATGAAAAAGCCCAGTGTGGTTGGACTGTCATATTAGCACACTTACAACTCTGTTTGACCAATCAGATTTAGAGACCAGTGTTTAAAATTAAGTCTTGTGTAAAAAAAAAAAATAAATAAATAATATATATATATATATATATAATTTCTACAGATAATACTCCATTCCTCTTGAAAATATTAGAAAATGAGCCTTTAAGAACAAACTGTAGTAGCCTAAATTTCTATGTTTTTAAAGATAATTTTATGCCTAGCTTGATTGCAATGTTTTCTACATCATAAAGTGCAATGAAATATCCACTTCTGATGCCTATTTTATTGTGACTTGTGCTTTGAAATGCCTGAAACATAGCTGGGATGGATGAGACCTTTCCAGCTGTCTTTAACATCTTTCCTGCATGAAAGCAGGAAACATCTGGAAGGTTATGTGTGTGGAAGTGTGTTTACCAATGGTCATTCCAAGGAAGGAACTTTGTCAAATTTCAGCCCCCTGTGGTATTATGTAAATAAATGAATCTATAATTGTTCTGACTCCTCTCTATAGCAGGGGTCTTCAGAGGGGCCCATGACCCTAGGTGGTCTGTGGCGGTACAGCAGGGGTTCAGCCAATTATTGTTTGATCTCAAACTAATTTTAACTGCATTACACAAAAATACTGTAAGTTAACAACCCACTGAAGTTAAGATGCTGCAGTTCAGTAAAATGTTTTATTGTCCCTGTCTTATTTCTCCAAAGCAACTTACAAATAAGGAAAAACACATTAGTTTAGAAGGATTCCTTCTTTTATGGTCCTTGTTCTTCCACAGCTGCAGAGGCTGGTATATCAAATTACAGCTGTCGAGAATCCAGACTGTGAATGAACTGATTTTAGTAATTTGGGAAATAGACTCCCTAAATAGCCATTACAGGACCTCTAGTGTTACCATTTAATATTGTCAGCTTTCAGGATATGGATATATATTTCCCCTAATGAACTTTAGTTACAAATGAAACTGACTGCATATAATCCGTTATCTAAAGCATACTGCTATAAAAATTATATTTGCGGAAACTTCTCCCTCTTTGCATGAACCATTAATTCTTCTTTTAAGACATACATCGTAAGAATTTTTTTTTTTTTTTTTTAGAAAAACAGATAATGTCCACCTATCAGAAAATTAACAGTTGACCTTTTCTGTTAAGATTATGGAGATTTCCTTCAAACCTAACACAATACAATGCGATCAGAGAAACACCTGTGAAAAATCAATACAGACATTTCTTTCATATTATGGCCATATTTTGCATACTTTTCATATAGTGTAATATCATACTTTTTACAGCTATTTTATGGTTTTAGAGTTTTTAGCACCACACTGTAGTGCCATTGAAGTTATACAATTTGATATAACCTCACAGAAAGATTTTTTTTCATACTAAAATCATGTGAACATTCATTTTGTATAGATCTTGTGAAGCAGACCTTTGAGTATCTTAACGTTTATAGATTGGCCTTATTCAATTCCATTGTAATGTTTTGTTTGAGGGACGAGTAGAAAATGATTTATTCTTAACTTGCTCAGTCAGAACCCTAAATATTCCTTTAACAATTCTCTTCCAGTGTTTTTAAGAGCTGTATTTGCAAAGTGAAGCTTCAGACTTTTACTGCTCAGGCAATAATATACCTCTCCGCTGACTCTTTAATTGACTTTATATGTGAGATTTCAAGCTGTGAGGTATAGTGTCCACAGGCTGCCATGGCCTGGGTTGTTTTTCTTCCTGCTTGACCTGGATGAATTCCTGCTTTAATTTTCTTCTTCAAAAGCGGGGTCCACATTCACATGGATTACATATCCATAAAGTCAGCTGCCGCTTAATTCCTCTATATCTCATTCTGCCAAGTTTAACACATACTTTTTCCTTTGAACTGCGCTCTCAACAGTCTGGATCTGAAAATGACAAGAAGATTCAATCCAGAAGATTGAAATATTTTGTGTGAACAGCTCAAAAACCCTTCATTTCTGACAAAGGAATCAATGTAAAATGAAAGTTCAATACATTACATCCCACACAAAACCTTAACTACCATTCTCATTCTGATCTGTAAGTCTTTTGATGAGATGCTAGACATTCTCCCTCATAGCGTTCAAAAGTCTGAGGCCATATTGAAAATCAGTGATTCAGAATCTAATTTAAACCTGTAAATGAGTTCCAGGAGAACAAATTTAAAAGAAAGAAGGTTCTAAAAATGAATGAATAAATACATAACATTGATTATGTGAACTCAAAAGGGTCAAGTAGTAGATAATTTGCACAAATTACATTGTACAAATATTGATTGTTTTCAGACAAGTTTCCCCTCCATCTTTTATTGGTCAGACAAACAGATGAACCCGCCCAGTTAGTTCAGGCAAGAATTGAAAATTCACATATAAATTCTATATTAATACTCAATTTAAACTTGTAGAAATTAAAGTGTAAATATCAACATTTTCTCAACTTTTATGATACTGGTGTTCCCATCATGCACTGGGCCTTGAGTAATTAATGATGTTGATTTTTCACTGTTTTCTGGCTGTATTTACAGTTTTATCATTGCTATTGTGGTTACGTTTAGTAACTTGCCATTTTGTGACATTTGGAGTTCATTTTCTACTCAAAATGGCACATTCACACTCAAAAACGATCCATTGAATGTTACCGTCATTGTGTATTGTGTACTAAGTATTGACATCTCTGTGTTCAGGTGCTGCGTTACTTCTAATATGTAGATATGGTGTCTGCACAAAATCTATTGTATTATTTACTTAGATGTTTCTAAGTAAAGCATACACTTTAGAAGCATGGTTTAATTTAGTGTTATATTGTTTGAGTAAAATGTCTTGTAAAAGAAACTTCAACTAAGTAGAGATTACTCAACCTTTTACTGGCCAAGTTAAAGTTACTTATTTTCTTTGTTAATTTTACTTATCTTAGTTAAGTAGAGTTACTTAATTCCATTTTTGAAATGTACTTAAAAATATGCATGCAAAAACTTGCAAAAGAAAAATTACGAAAATTTTACTTATTGTGTTTGCTGGTTTGATTGCAATGTGTTTAACGGAAATAAATGTATAGGCATTTTGATAACTGTAAGCATAAACAAAAACATCATATATATATATATATATATATATATATATATATATATATATATATATATAACAAAAACACAAGTTTGAGCTTTGTGAATGGCCAAAACTGTGGTGAAGATTCTGTTGGATAAGAACTAAGAGAAAATATTTTAACATAAAAATGTACACATTTCAACTTTAAGATTCAATAGATAATGTATTGAGAACAGATCAAATAAATGCATGTGCCAACAAAATCTTAAGGATTACACTCTTTTGCATCTGGAAAAGGTTGATGTTGTGACCAAAACACTATTAGTTCATGTCTCTGGCACACACAATGTATTTCTCAATGGATTTGATCTTTCCGGAGGCTTTGTGCTCTTTGAAAACTCCTGAGAAATGAAAAGCATGTCCAAAGCTATTAATCACGAATGGACATACATCAGTGTGGGATGTTGAATAAAAAGTGAGATGATGAAAGATTGTCTCATAACTCATTTAGTTCTTCATAGAATAAGCACACACTGGCATTCTTGGTTGAGTTTGCAGTTACGGTCAATCTGTTCTCCTTAAAACACAAATGGTGTTTGTCTCCTCTGGGATTGAGATCTATTGGAATTACAAATTGCAGAAAAAAAATGCAAATGGCTGATTAACAAGGCTTGTAGCAGTTCCCTTGTTTAGGTGTAAAAAATAATGTTTGTAAATTTTAAATATTACATGATTAGAAATGTTAACACTAATATAGTATGAAAAGTAGTTTGTTTTAAACATCAAATAGCTACTCTTCAATTTCTTTGTTGTCTTTACATACATTTATAAAAAGCTGTTTTGTTCTGTTTTTCGTATTCGATTGTGTTCTCTTAGTCTTGTGTTATCATCATCGTGTAAAATAAAGAGATGTGAAATTAGATCCTCACCTCTGTTCCTTCAGTCTCCAATCCATGACAAACTTCCTCCTGAGGATGCCATTTAAAGGATTAATTCACTTTAAAATGAAAATTACCCCAAGCTTTACTCACCCTCAAGCCATCCTAGATGTATATGACTTTCTTCTTTCTGATGAACACAGTTGGAGTTATATTAATAAATATCCTGACGCATCTAAAGCTTTATAATGGAGTGGGACCAACGAGTATGAAACTCAAGAAAGTACATCCATCAATTATAAATGTACTCCATACGGCTACGGGGGCTTAAAAAAGGCCTTCTAACGTGAAGCAATGTGTTTGTTTTTCAGAAAAATATCCAATTTAACAAGTTATAAAGTAAAATATCTAGCTTCTGCCAGACCACCTTTCGTATTCAACTTAGAAAAAACGTAACTGACGGAAGCTAGATATTTTACTTTATAACTCAACGACTTTATAGCTTTTTATGACATAGAACACACCAGTTATAACCCCATTGTGATTTTTTAAACCTTTATTTTGTCTTAAAACGGTGGCTGCTAACAAGTTGCTAAAACTACTTCCTTTTGCAGGGACTTTAGACGTCATCATGACAAACAGGACATTTGGACAGCATTTCTCATGAAAAAGTGGATAAGTATTCATACACAGCGCAGATCATAACAAAGACTATAGAATAACACAAGACTTGTCACTCGAATTGTTTTGAATGGGAGAAAGTGAAACGCGCAATATGGCGGAATAAGTCCCGCCTTCTAAATTAGAGCCAATCGCCGACTGATAAAGTCATTGCGTCATTGCAGCGGCCATTAGAAGCTCCGGTTTCTATAGAAACAGTCAGACGCGCACCTCCAAAGAGACGCGCATTTAGGTTTGCGCATGCGCATTAGCTTAATCCAGCCTGAAAAATATTTTTTTTTGTCATGATTCGAGCATTTGGGAAAAAAATTATATGACAGTTGTCAGATTTCATTGGTGATTACAAATATGAAATTGAATCGAAAGCTTGGCAACAGCTTTGGAGAATTTGATGTTTCCCCATTCAAAGAGATAGGAGCTGCATGATGCCCAGGATGCCCGAGAGGCGTTTCAAAGATGGCCGCCGAGTGAAATGACTTGAAGGGACTTTGATCATAATCAGCGAGCATGTTTTAAAATAAAGTTGTTTTTTTAAATAAAGTTTGAGGAAGCTTGGTGGTGGTGACGTTGATCCGGGACCATGGTGTGCTGTAGTCCATTTATAGCCTACTGTTAGCTTTTTATATCTGAAGACTTTATTTAGGCTTCAAAATGTATAAATGTTGTGTTAACTTGTAAATATTATCTTGATAGACAAAACAGAGCTTATTTTTTGCGATTTTCCAAAAGTCTATGGGAAAAATGCATAGGCTTTCAATCGAGGGAACCTGTGCGGCGCTAACTTCCGGGTTGGCCTACAAAAACACGTCATCTCGGTGGTAAACACCCAAACAGTCATGGTATAAGCGCAGAAATAACAACAACAATCATTTGACACATTTCTAGACAATTTCGAGCGAACATATATTGCTGTTAGCTGCAAGCCGGAGACCTACAAGCTGCGCAGAGTGTACACAACACACTCATCTAAATACGTGTTGTGCATGCTACAGAGAATGTGGTGATTCTGGCTCGGAATTTGTACGCGGAGACGTCACTGACATAACAAAAATTATTTTCTCTGTGAGAATTATATTTATATCTTTCCTACAAAACAGTCA